>NW_010269668.1:0-16220 GCF_000690775.1 Eurypyga helias
GCTGTGCCCGGCCCCACGCAGCGTGGAGGCCCTGGACCCCGCATGCCGTGCGGGTCCTGCATGGCTCCCGGGCACGGCGCTTGCACCTGCCCCGCTGGGGTGTCCGTAACCGGCGAGGAGCCTTCCTCCAGCTTCTGGGAGTTAAATCACTTGGATCAACATCAGCAGTCATTTCCGTGCTTGCTGCGAGGCATCACGTTTCACCACCATTTTGGATGATGTTTTCCATCGGTGTAATTAACGGTTTGTTTGGGTTTTATTTTGGGTGTTGCAGTGCAGTCACAGATCTCACCAGATGACCTGCCTTCTCATCATAACCATTCCATGACTTCTGACAATTACTTAGGAATTCTAGCGAGTTAAAATCCTGCAAATTTTCCTGGCAGGTTTTGCCATTTCATACGTCTGGAAACAGAGAAGAAAATAAATGTCAGTGAGGAAAATGAAATACATGGAACTTTGTCTAAAATGCTTTCCTACTGGGCCAGGCGAGTCACGATATATTCAACTTTAATCCATAACATTGATTGATATGTGACAGTCTGACTATAAAAAGATCTAGAAAAGAAAGAATGGAGCATTGAGCACAGCAACCTGAAATGCATCAAACAAAAATGAGTGAAACCAAGGACTGCTGCCTGATCTATGGAAAGGACACTTCAATAAACAAGAAGTCTGCAAAGGAACGTTTGGTTGTTAGGAAGTAGATGTGAAATGATGAGGGAGCTGATGTTACCTCTAAGCCCCGCTCCACCTCCCTGCCAAAAAGAGAAAATGGCTACAGGAGGCTCAATGGGAACATCCCCGTGCTGTGGGAAGGAAATGCTGGGTCTGGGCTGTGCTGGGGCTGTCTTGCAGGGGCTCGAGGAAGGCAGTGTGCTGCTGTTTTTAGTGTTGGGAGTGGGAGACCATACACTCACTTTGTGTTGGTTTTTCAATTCAGACCTCTGTTCACTGCCTTCTCTGAGAGCTTCTGACCTGCTGTCCCGAATTCTGCAGTTCCCATATTGCAGACCCTTCCTTTAGGGGTAGAAATGCAATTTCTAATGGCATTTCTGGTATTTTAAGCACACTTGCCCTGGCATTTTCCTTCCAGGCAAACATCATCCCTTTCCAGCACTGTTTCCCATCATGTCTTCCTCCTGTTTCCCCTTCACACCTTGGAAAAGAAGGGGGAAAACATGGCATGTGGTTAACAAGGAAAGAGGCGGTGAGAGACAGAAGCAGACAAAGGAAAGCAAAAGGGAACTTGTAAATAATGCTGGTGTCTTCAGGGACCAGAAGTATTTACCGCACATTTGTGAGCGAATAGGTACTGTATATTTGAATTTTGGGTAATTTATTTCTGGAAGCTCAGGGGACTGAGATGGACAAGCAAGCCTACCGCATGTGTTCAGGAGGGAATAAGTGGAGATGGGAGCGGTTACAGAGCAGTTCCTGCTCTTTCATATTCACGCAAATCTCTTGTGTAAAATCAATAGGATCAGAATTTCAATCAATACGTTTCATTTCAATGGTTCTAGCCAGAGGGCATTATGAAAAGTGCCGTATAGGAAAAGCACAATCAAGAAATCCAGAGGCAGTGTCCTCATGAGATGGCTACATTTACTTCCCATCTTCTCCAGCAGCTTGCCAGCCTTGGAGTCATATTGGGATACTCTCCAAGGGTTTTACTGAGAGAATTAGTCCTTTGTATCAGCCTCTGGCTACTCGTTATCTGACAAATTTGTATCCTGTGCCTCCTGCCATGGAGAAAATGATTTCTGCTTGACCAGTGCGGAGTCTGCACTTGGCCCTTTGTCCCAT
Organism: Eurypyga helias; assembly: GCF_000690775.1. NCBI lineage: Eukaryota > Metazoa > Chordata > Aves > Eurypygiformes > Eurypygidae > Eurypyga > Eurypyga helias. The sequence continues at coordinate 1,807 of NW_010269668.1, forward strand.
ATGTCTCCCCATCACTACATGAATATCTGCTGATTTCTCTCTTAAGGGAAAATCAGAAACGGGCAAGTCTTCTCCTTGCTCTCCCAGCTCTCAGAAAGATTCAGGAGAGCAGCTGTGAAATTGAGCCATTTTTATGCTGCTGCTAATTGAGCGGAATGGGTGGAAATGTTTCCTTTGAAATTTTCTTAGAGGGAAATTTCATTTTTTGAAAAATCTGCTTATTCATGGCAGACGAATTTCAAGAACCTCAAAAGGAGAAAAGCCTGCCTCCCCCACCAAACAATCAAAATGCGTACCAGCCTACTTGGCTTTTGAGATGAATGTGTTGGGTTTTGTTGCTGAAAATGATGTTTCCATTTTTCAGGAACTGACAGAAGCCCTCTTTTAATAAAAAAAGTGGTTGCTGGTAGTAACAACTTCAGATGAAAATAGGCTTTTTAATTTTTTTTTCCTTAAATATGACAGAACCCCTCCATAAAAGGTGGGGAGGAGAACCCTTTATTCTGGCCGTTGCTGCGAGTAAACTATTCCAATCAAGATGCATAAGGAACACTTATTTCTGCTTGGACCAGTGTCTCCACAAACCTGAGGCAGCAGTGTATTTTAAACCAAAGTCCTTATTCTCCTGTACCTCTGATCTGTGATTCAGCACAAGCAGCCTTCTTTCTGCAATCCGTTTCCAACCATTCTGCTGGAAAAACTAAGCAGATAGTCATTTCTTTACGAAGCGAAGGACGGTAACACAACTGACACAGCCTGTGCCTGTGCCTTTCACACAGCCTGTGCCGAAGGGATGTTGTGGGGTAGATGATGACTTGGTGATCTCGGATGTGGTGTCTTCCTGCGGGTCATGGCTATCTGTACTGATTCTCCTGGCTGCATCCAGCCTGAGAGAGATGTGCCCACCAGCATACCTCACCGCCCCGGGCTCTGACTAGCCAGGGCAGGGTTTGTAGAGTGCTCTGGCTGTCTTCCAGTCGTCTTGTTTTCTTTCACACAGAAACATAGGAGGTGGTGTGATGAGGTGGGAGCCAGGGACCACATCCGGATCCAGGGCATGGGGAGCCTTTCTGGGTCTCACAGTCCAGACACAGCCCCGGGGAGCAGTTGCAAAGCCCTGCCACTGATGCCAGCTTGTGTTCTAGGATGCCACCGGTGCATGCCTCACAGTTTGTCAGTGGGTGGGAAAACGGGGTGGGAAAACTGTCCAGTGGGCCTTGAGAAAGACAAGTCTTTGACTTAAAGTCCCACCGCTACCACAACACTCCCACCACCCCAATGGAAACTGCAGTAGTGTTGGAGGGAGCGGTGCGCTGGATCCCGACCTCATAATTAGCTGATATTGCTGGTTCAGCATATCCTCAGTGAACTGGTGGGTGGTATGAAGAGGGAGTGGGGCAAATCCAGGACGTAGAAAGCAAGCTGCAGTGCTTTGCAGCTGGTCTTTCCCCTCCTACTTCAGGATTGTTCTGTCCAATCTATAATCTTATATTCCTTCAGTAGGGTTTTAATGCACATGCTAATGGAACAGCCACCAATCCCATGGAGAGACAGCAATGCATTCTAGCAGATCTCACCATTAGGAGGTTTTCCCCGGATATTCAGCCTAATTTTTCATTCTTTAAATTGATGTCAATTACCCCCCAGCTAAACCTAGTTATGCAGTAGAAGACAGGTTTAAAATACTGCATGATCTCACTAAATTGGAGAAATGGACAGAAATCAATAAAATGAGAGGCAATAAGAACGCCCATAAAGGTTAAGTGGTTGATGGAGGAAGGATTAATGAAATGCACAGATACTAGGTCAAATTGCAAATATCCTTACTCCATTCTTACTCACTCTGTACCCCACAAATACGTTCTACTCCAGCAAATCAAATGAGGAAGCACTTTCGAATCTGACTACCAGCTTGGACCAGTATTAAAGGAAGAGAAGGTGTGGGGTGAGTTTGTTGTACAGAAAGTTGGTATCAAAACAAAAATGAGATATCAATATTAAAAAATAGTAACCTGTGGATAGGAATGTGACCTGCAATATACTTGGCATCAAGAAGTTGAGCTGCCTGACCAAGTTTAGAGAAATGCTGAAAATCCAACTTTTGTTACTAGTTTTCCATACCTATCCAGTGGACGATGATAACTACTGGACCTGGGAGTCACTGACAGCTCCTGTCTTGGAATAAGGCGAAGTTCTGGGGCTAGGGCTCATGGAGCTAGCAATGTTTGCCATCTAGAGTGGCAGTGGTTAACACATTAGCATGACAGAGATCCAACAGCTTGTCTTCAAAGTACTTAGACCTAAGCTTAGAAAATTTTGTGTTCAAGTCTCTCATGCCACAGGGAGGAGAACAGAGAGACAGATCGGCATGTATTCAGGGGAAAGTAACAAATTCCAGAGAGATCTGCCAGGGAAGCTGAGAACTGCATGGATCAGGGCTGGAGTAGCTCTTCGAGCTGGTCTGTCTACCAGTCCCAGAAGACAGCAGCTGAATGAAAGCATTGCTCAGACTGTGGCTCACACCAACAGTTTCCAAAGGATCCACATTGGTTTCTGTACAGTAAGGGGGTTTTATATATAAAATTAAAGGTTTCTGCTAGTCATTGTGAAAATAAATGTATTGTGTGGCCTGAAATTGGAAGTTACCTAAGTCTGCAGAGAGCCCCAGGTTATGGTTTCTCAAAGCGAGAAAGAACTTGTCAATAACCCTTAATGAGGTGTGAACTTCTCTCTCTTTTCTGCAGTGAATTTCAACTCCCAGTTCCAAGGAGACTTTTCAGCGTCAATGTTTTCCATTTTCTAGTGGTTCAGGGACACATGGCAGATAAATGGAAACACTTCTAAGCCTAAAAAAACCCCTTCAGAAGCTAAGTGATTAACTCTTTTGCTGCTCATCATTGAAAGGAAATCAGTGCAGATTCCCTTGTCGGTATTTTCATTGCTGGGGAGAGGTTTACATAAAGATGCATTATTTTCTGTCCCTTCATCCCATACAGTTTCTGCTTGAATAGTACTGCAGATGTCCATACTTGAGTGGTGATGTGGGAACCTAAATGGGACAGAAGTGGGGAAGAAGCTTACTTCTATCCACTTTCCGCAGTAAGAAAGGTAGAATAGCACAAATGATTCAGCAGGTGCACTAGTAACCTTGAGAAGACACGGAACTGAATCTATACAGTGTTGTCCTTCAAGCAAGGGTGAGGTGGTGCCAAAAACTGGACAGGGTAGCTGACCGTGGCTTGGGGCTTAAGGAGGACCAAGGACCCTGTCAGCCCTTTACCGTTCCTATTCCTGCAATATCAAGGGTGATGATTTAGTAGGAATGAAACAACTCCTGCCACGATCCAGGAAAACTGGTTAGAGACACAGTCTTGATGCCTCTGTGTAGGAAAATCGGTCGTTGCTTGGTCCTGATGAAACCAAACTTAACCTTCTGCATTAAGCATTCAGGCTCAAACATACAACTGATTGCATATGAGTGTCATTTCACTCAGCCGCTGTCATTGGAGGCAAGATCTGGATAGACAGTTTAAGCAGCTCCATTTTCAGCACTTCAGGAACATTCCCGTTTTTATATAAATGCTATCCAGAAACCTTGCAGCTCTCATTCACACAAGTAGTCCTGATGAGTGGTCTTATTGAGGAATGCTAATTCAGTCCCTGAAAATATGAGTGTGTACTTACTTCACAGCTCTCAGGAGCTAAGTCCAAGCACAAATAGACCATGGCATCCAGCTCCTGCCCTCCTTCTCTGCAAAAACCTTCCGGTGTTTTTTTCTACGGAATTATCACATTGTTCTTCTATTAGAAATACGTGCTAAAATATTTAAAATAAGCGTCGGCTTTACCAAGTGTTATTTCAGTGTCGTGCAGCGCTTCCTGATTGTAAGTACTGATGTGATTCACGAAGGCTAGCTTTAGCTGACAGAGGCTATAATCAGTGTAGGAAAAGAGACACTCCTCCAGCGGAGGATGAATAACAGGAATCATCTCTCACCTTTGATTCTGAAGAGAGCCTGTAGCGACTGTCTGTCCTTGGCTGAAGTTAACCTTAAGCCAGCCAAGGACTGGCTTTCACTGGTAGGGAACGGGGGAGAACAAATTTTTCACGTGCAAAACAGGCAGTGTTATTCTGAGAAGGTCATACTGGGGGAAATGACATCTCAGACAAGGATGAAACAGTACCTGAAGCAAACTCTGAGTATCAGCACACTCAGTTAATACCAAAATACTGGCTGGATTGGAACACAATCCAGGTATAAAAAGCAGGAAGAAAGAAGTCATGAAGAAAAGATCCGTCAAAGGTTATTAAATACACAAATTTACTGTCTGGCTAAATGTCCCCAGGTGACAGGCTGTCAGGAGTTGTGTGGGCAAGTGGGAGAGCTGCTGTACGTCTGCCTTGCTCATATACCCTCCTACCGCAGTCTCCATGGGCCTCTGTGAGAATCAAGGAGTTTGGTCTGGGCAGCCCATGGGTCCAGCATGGTGTAGCCATCCTTAACTACCAACTTTGACTGGGGCCAGGACACACCATAAAGCTTACCAGGAGGAGTTCATTGCCCTGGAGGGCTGCTCTTGGCTGCTTCTCACGGCTTCACCAGGCAGCAGCCAAACTCCCCTCGATTTCAGCGGTGTCAGAAACTTAGCAGCTGGCCAGCTCAAGGGTGCTCTGTGTTAATGATTAAGATGTTGAAAAATGCATTGTCACGTCATGAAGAATCCAGACTTCTGTAGCAGTCCAGTTTGTCTGAGGTATATACTGCTTCCTGGGCCAGAAGATCCCAGGTTTAGCTGAAAATGCTTATCCTGTGGCTGAAGAAGTGTTTTTCAAAGGTATAGCATGAATTAGTGCTGGGTTAATGGTTGGACTTGATGATCTTAGAGGTCTTTTCCAACCTAAAAAATTGATTTCCCTGACCTCCCAACAGAATTGTGTCCAGGAGCTTTGGATGCTGGGGTGGGATCTCTGGCAACCTGCATTGAGAGTTCACATGAGTATTAAGCTGGCTTATTCTTGCTTTCTCTCTCCTTGAATTCCTCATGGAATGTCATGGTCTTTTCTCCACCTCCGGGGACAATATGCTGAATTATTAAGCAGCTGCCCTATTCCACCTTGCAGCAGGAGATGGCATGAGACATAGATAGTTTGGTGTTTGTATTTGGGAGGGACAGCACTGTATAAATGTAAGATATTAATAGCTTCTTGATCTTTGAGTAGACCACCTTTGGAAAAAGGTAGATGATCCCTTAGCAAATACACATGAACAATGTTTCTTTCTACCCTCTCTCCTTTGCTCTGCTTGATATGAAGAACTGAATAGGACAATGAGAGGGTTTTTTTTTTTTTAAGTATTGAAGTGTGGAAGATAGATGTGGTGGGATTTAACCTCCATGTGCAAAGCGGGAAGTTGTTTGGGTCAAGGTACTGAGAGACAAGCCAGGCTGGATGTAAGTCCACCGCCTACAGCAGGCTGATGCCAAGGTAGAACTACAAGGTGTTTTCTCTAAGGCAGCAACTAACGGCCTTGGCAGCCATTTATTCTTCTTTATAATAATCAGTGATTGTGGAGGGTTTGGAGATTAATGTGACAACTAGAGATCTTCTCTTTCCCCGGGCAGCCCTAACAGGCATGATCTTAAGACCAGAGGCATGTATATCTCAGAAGCCAGATGGCAATTACACCCATACTCCGAGCAAGAGGATGGTTCAGGAGGGATCTCTGGCTGCTCAGCTCCAGAGGTGTTGTCAAGCAAGTAAAACGTGCCTTGCCCTCACATCAGCCATGTGTACCTTAGCATGTGATTACAAAACAGTCAAACCAAAGCCCAACGAGGATCTGAGGACATAACCTGGGCACTTTGACATAAAAAAAGAGTGAGGTCATATAATTCCTCTATCCATTGTAGCAAATGGGTCATATGACTAACTGGCTCAGGAATAAATAGAGTTTTAATCTCTCACCCAAATCTACAGCAAATCATTCCCAGTGAATCCCAGCTAAATGAATAGATATAATGGATATATTTGAGGAAAGAAAAATCTGCTTGCAAGCGTGGCTGTGCTGCTGGGTAAACGGGTTGCTCTGCTCACCCTGAAACCCAGGACAAGGCTCAGTGGACAGGCAGGACTGTTTCCCTGTGCCCAGACGAGCCAGCTGACTTTGGCAATGACCCTTCAGTCCATCAAGGCCAGGCTGTGCAACGATGCACCCCTGATTGCAGCCCCAGGAGGCCATCCCACCCTGGGGTACTCGGTCACCTTCTTCGCACCTTCCCTGGCGAGCGACTGGCGTTGCTGGTTGCTGGGTGATGCCAGCACTGACTGGCAGTACAAACACATGCTTGTGTCGCTGGGGTCCAGGCAGGGGCTGGCAGAGTGTAAACCTCTGCCTGCTTTTCTCTTTCCTTGTAAGAACTTCAGCCCCAGGACTTATTCTCGGATCCTGGCCTCTGCAGAACCACAGTAAGACTGCAGTGTGTTTCCCTATGGAATACAAGACAAGAAGGAAATTAAACTGTACAGGGGGGTCATGAAGAGAACCCCAAATCCTGAGTGCCATCTTGACAGGGGCGGCTCTGTTCTCTAAAAATATTCTTTACACTTCCTGTTGCAGTGCTACAGAGAAATACATGCCAAGTCCTCAAGCATTTGCTCCAGGTGCAGTAGTAGGAATACATTGCAGAAAGAGCAGAACAGGGCACCGAATCCTTAAATATATGCAGAGTTATCAAGCGGTATCTAAATCCCTTGGGTTAGGACCATAGCAGGACACGTAGGTCCCTACTGGCTTCCTCCTAAAATCTCTGTCTGGTTCCACTGGACACGTAGGAAGAAGGATGGAGTGTCTCCAAATAACTTCGGTGATGGTACTGGGCCGGTGGCAGTCTAACAAAATTACTTTATAGAGAGAAGTGGGACAGCCTGAAGAAGGTTTTTCTGAAGAAAATCTTAACCTGTGCAAATCTCAGATGTCCGAGATCCTTCTCCAGACCGTGTTTTACATTTCCTCTTTTCTTCCTGCTATGTTTTGTCTCCATTTTTTTGCTCCTTCTCCCTTAACTGCCTTTCCTCATTTTATTCTGCGCTGTTATTCCCAGGTTTGTCTTCTGGCTCAAATTCCTTCTCCCTTTTAGAGAGCACTGGGGATAGCCAGGGAGATGTCTGCGACCAACAGATAAACAATCTCCACTGTGAGTATTTCAGCTCAGTGGCAGAGGGTGCTGTTTCTGCCTGTTGAACAGAAACCCCCCTTTGGGAGCGTGTCCTTGCTACCTAGGAAGGTTTTATCTTCCAAGTAAGGCACACTTCAGGCTGAATTTTCTTGCCTCAAGACAAAACTCAGTAGCTGTTGTCAGTGGTGCCAAGGCGAGATGACGTGAGTCTGCAGGTACCGGTGTCCCGCTCTGGTGCCGCTTGCTTTCGGCGCTGCCAGGAAGCCGTCGGAGGGTGATTAGACACGGTTTGTTTGCACAAGGCTGGGTGCTGCGGGAATCACATTCACATGACTGCAGGTCAGCTTAGTGCAGGGCAAACCCTGGCAGGGGGATGTGTCCTCCCCCGTGTTTGAGTGGGAAATGCTGGTGGAAATATTTATTTGGGAAAACATCAACACACCTGGTTGTGATCCCCCAGGCACGCTTCTCGCCGGGGTGACACCCTGACAAGTGCCTTTCTCCTTGTGTGACACTGAGGTGGGACCAGGTCTAGGGAGCAGCCGGTGCCCAACCCCCCTGCTTTGGGATTCCCGAGAAGTCTTTCCTCTGGGACAACTTTGTGCCATGAGATGAAGGCCTGCAGGTTTGTGTCACGCTGACCGTGTCCCTGTGGCTGTGACGGCGTTTCGGGAAGGTGCAGCAGGATCTGCACTGCAAGTCCTCAGTTTCCGTGCCAGGAGATTTGCCCTGTTGATGTCCCTGTGGAGGTGGCCCTGGGTGGGCACGGTGTAAGAGCAGAGCGGCTGTTTCCTCCTGGCGAAGAGCAACTGCGGCAGCTCCCACCTTGCCGTGCCTTCGCTGACACAGTTTTGCTTTTCCCTGCGGCAGGACGATCTTACCTTGGTTTGCTCGGCTTTGTTGAGAGGAGGAAGCTGAAGGGGGTAGGAGTTATCTGAAACTCCCACTCATCTGCCTGGTACATTGCTTCTCTTGCAGAATATTTAGCTTTCAGGCCATGGAGACTGCATCAAGCTTCATCAGCTGATGTTGAACGTTTTTGAAGTTTCAATTGCTTCCTTGCCTGAGATGGAGCTATCATTTTTATTGCTTTGGTTGCTTAGGCAGGGAAAGGGAAAGATGAACAAATCAGTACAGCCCTCTTGAATTAGGATTGATTTTCATGAATTCTTCTTGTTGATTTTGAAACACAATTGTTTCTAAAACATTTAATTGACTGAGGTTTTTTCTCTTCTTTCTTTTCAGCAGCATTTGTCCTCAGCCATTTGCCACTGCTGGGAGAGGGAAAAAAAAGAAAATAAGCTCTGTGTGAGATCAAGATTTCAACGCATTACACACCAAAACATTTGTTGCTATTTACTTTTAAAAGTGCCCTTCTGAGGCTGCATGGCTAGAGCTGCCATCTGTTCGGGATTACGCTTCGCAACTCCTGGTTTCCCTGCAAACCTCCCGCCCGGCGCTGCTCCGTCTGCAGAGGGAAGAGGTGGTGGGGAAGGGGGAAGGCACCTTTACAGCTGGATCTGCTGTCCTGGATGGGCTGTCAGGGCACCACTGAGATGGAAAAATATTCCTGGTGGCAGAGGTGACTCCAGATGTGTTTTCTAAGGTTCACTGATGTGTTTGTTAAAATACGAGAGGATGGGACAGAAGTGCTGCTACTCACCTCCTCTGCATAGCCAGACATCAGGGTGATGTGGCCTCTGTGACAGCCTCCACCCAACTTGGCTCCTGAGTTGCCAGGAGCGATGGCAAAGCAGAGCTTGTCAAGGCACACGTGGAAAACACCAGCCCACGAAGCAGCAGGAGCATATCCATGTCCTGGAGACCATCACTCAGGCAGGTGTGAGCATCTTCCAGGGCTGGAAATTCTTCAGGCAGCAAGTGTATACATCAGTCTGGGAATCACCTGAGTGAGGTCTTCTTCAAGAGCCAGTGCAGGCTGTGTTTAGCTTTGTGCTTTGGGAATAAAGTGCTTTTCAGTGCAAGAAATATGAAGTTTCATTGCGGGGTGGTCTTTTTCTCTCTTTTTCAAAATAGGTTTGTGTAAAGTCTCTGGGCTTCATTTGGTGAGGAAGAGGATCAGTTCCTATTGCCAGGCATACAGACCCTGCTCTAAACACACAATCTGCACTGTTTCAAGGGCCTGTGCTAGTCCCTGCGGGTGGCGGGAAGCTGGAAACTCTTGGTGACTGTCCACAAACTCAGTGGAGATGCTGGCCCTGCTTGGATCTGCCTTCCAGGCTCTGGTGGAAACAGATGCTAATTATTAACATGGCAATCTTCCCCTTTGTGGCTGTAACTCTTCTCTTCCTTAGCCCATCCCAGCTCCAACATCTCTGATATGACAAATGGTTATGCTACGCAGGAGCCTGGAGGTGGGTCTGTATTTATCAGCTTTACAAATCCACAAACTGAGGTGCGGAGGAGAGAGAGGCTGAAGGCAGGGTATCGCCTGGGCAAGTGTCAGGGAACCTGAGCACAGGTTTCTGATTGGCTCAAAGGCACCTGGTTTTTGCAACACAATCTTCTAGGGCCAAATTTATGAAATTTCTCAGAGACATGAAAAATGAGCAGTGTTTTTTACATGTATTAAGCAAACAAGCTCTCATTGAGCCAGCGCAGTGCAGATGAAGGAAACTTGTTTCTCCGGGCCTGATTTTGGGTGCTTTTTTTATATTTTTGGACATGTGGGCTTGGACACCTGGAAGAGCTCTGAATTATGGCAAATGAGGTAGCGTTGTTCTTCTGGGTCATGACAATGTGGTCTGAGCCCCTAGTGCACTCCTGCTACAGAGGCTACATGGATCTGCTTTTCTGGAGTCTCCTACCTGGATTTGTAAATACAGCCAGAAATAATAAACTTTTTAGAGACTGACAGAGTTTAAGCTCCCCAGTGCTTGAGCAGTTTTTTAAAAATTGCCCTGATCCTTCTCAGTGACTTCAGTAAATTGGAAATTTACTCTTGCATTTTTCTCATCTACTTATTTACAATTCCACTCCACAGAAATTATTTGCACAGTTAGCAAAGAGGCAAACCCAGGGCTGTTAACGGCACCATCTCCGTTTATAGCAGTGCTGCCATTTGGAGGATCTGTTCTTGCTGAGGATAACCCAGGCACTGCAATCTTCCCTCCCTCCAAGCGCAGCACAGCATGCTCAGTGCTAGCACCTGGCATTCAGCAGCGAGCCCAGGGCAGAGGGTTTGGTTTCAAATGCTGGGACAGGGAGAAATCAATGTGATTCTCTGGTCCGATCCTGAACTTTCAGTGGCAAGGAGCTGCTCTACATTTGGTGTGTGCAATACAGCTGCTCCAGTGGAGCCCTGCGATGGGCTCATCCAGCTATTTCTCCTCATCCACACACCGGATTTTTATCGGTTTATCACTAATCGCTTTATATAAGCATGGTGGAAACATATGCAAGGTTGAGCATGTAGAGGTTTTGCACTGGTTTAGCTGTGTGGACTCAGAAAAGGGTTTCTGTTAACCCAGCGCAGGGTTTGTGAGCATCGGGCTGGGGGTGCGGTACTTTTTGCTCTTTCAGCGGCCCTGCTGCAAGGTGCAATCATTGAGCAGATCTATTCTGGATTAAGTGCATGTTCGGCCGTCTCTGCTCCTCTGGGGAGATATTTTTCCACTCTGTGTCTCTGTGTCAGTAAGACCTGGACTGAACGTGTGCCAGTGCTCTTCCAGATGGTATCACCAAATGCAGAGGAAAGGAATAACGAACTTCCCGCGTGGGTCCCCAGGGGCTTACAGGGCTCCTGGTGACGGCAAGGACGCTGGCTGTGGGCAGAGCAGGAGTCAGGAGCCACCCTGGCAGCACTGGTCTGGGAAAGCACCAGCCAATTTTTTCTCGGATTCATCACATCAGGCAACGGAGCCAGCCGCAAACTGTGTCATGAAGAATGTAAAATGTTGGCCGCGTCCCAGGCCTTTCCGTTGGGGCTGGATTTCCCGTCTCCTCTCCCTTCTTCCTCAAGCCTGTGTGGCTGCTGCTCTTGAAGAATTAAAGCGTGTCAGATTCTGGCTTCTGTCAGGTCTTGGTGTTGTCAACCCAGGCGTCCTGACGAGATGCTGTACTGCAGCTCAGTTCAGTCTCAGGGAATCTGCTTTCTAAGGTTATGAAATCAAGGCCTGGATTCTTATAGAGAATTAATCTTTTCAAATTCCCTTTAGCCTGTGGAGTTCTGATCATCTCCATATTAATATTTTAAGTGGGTTTTATAAGCTTGCTCGAAAAAGCTGGGCTGAAGGAGGTGGAATGGTTCACCTGCTACTTGCTGGAAAATGACACTGTTTAACCCTCTGGGTCCTGTAGACATGGCTGGAGGGAGTGGGATTAGCTTTTTGCTGAAGACAGGTTAAATTTGGGAGGGGCGTGGGAGATGGTAGGCGAGTCTGCCCCTTCCCATCCCAGGTTCACAGCGGGTGCTGGGTCAGCACACCGAGGCCTCTTGAACGTTTTCCATCGAAGACTGGGTTAGCAGACCCTACACCGAGGTCTATGGGGCTGCACACAGCACCCAGTCCTCGCTCCACCAGCACCAGCAGCGTGGAGAGGTGTAGTCCTGCTTTTCCGACGCAGCTGCTAGCTCGAGCTTAGGATTCAGCATCTCTGGGCAGAGATCAAAGGCTCCATCAGAGACGGTGGTGCCGTTACTTATGCTTGGTCTCTAATCAAAAAGACACAACCCATCAGCAAGTCTTGCTGACAGGACGCGCAGCGTGGTGAATCCCTTCCTGTTTCTTGCTGCCAGTGCTTAGGAGGTGGTTTTGATTTTCGGATGTGTGATTGTGTTCCTCAGTTGTCAGGCTGTGCTTAATTATTTAATTAGTCATGCAAATTTTGCTGGAATTTTTGTATTTCTAAGTCATTACTCTAGCAATTAAAAGCTGCTTTGATGAGCTCCTCTTGCGGCGCATGGCGCAGCGGAGCCTGCTCAGCAAGGTTTGGGTACGGTGGGTGGCGAGTTGATGAAGGGGCTTTGATTTCTGCCTCGCTGAGGGAGCATTGAGGGCATGGAGAGGAGAGGTCCCAACCCAGCTCTGGAAGACCCCCCATGAATTTGGACACTGAAGATTTACCAGCTCTTGGGAAGCTGAAGATAACAAGAAACAGTGAGTTTCTTTCGGAGTGAAAAGTTGTCTTGGGGCACCGAATGAACTCATTACTCACCACGTTATGGATGTCAGTGGGAGTCCCAGGGAGTCTCTCACAGGACGCATCATCAGCCGCCCAACTAGGCAGGAACTCCCAGTTTCCCCACCCAGATAGGCTCACTGGGAATCAATGGAAAGAGATTTTTCATGGTCAACAATATGCTCCTCGGCAGGAGAAAGATCTAGGGCCATTTTCACTGGTGTCTTCAGACCAAACTCTGCACATCTCCTAGTGTAAATTGGAGCAAAACTGGCCAAGGGAACTGGAAGAGCAGCAGTCCTCAGGCTTATATGATGGGGGCAAGGGTTTTCTTGGGAGTATGTGTATGGATACGTGTCGAGGCTAAGAAGGAACATTTGTAGGTACCTATCCTGCCAGAAGAACCATGGGGAAACAGGAATACTTTCTAATAGCCTGTGAGCCAAAAAAAAAAGAGGACAGTTGTAATTCCTCACCGCTTTTGGTACTGGAGGTGGTGGCTGTGGGATGGGAGGTTGACAGCAGTGCTCAGCTTGTGGATGTGGGTCATTTTATGGAGTACAAGTCACTTCTGTGGGTGGGTCTGAGTTTCATGGGCCAGGAGACCCTTGAGGTTAGAAACAGGGGTTTTGGTTCTTGAATGTCAGGAGAGACACTCTGGGCAGAGGATGCCCGAAGGGCACAGCCTAGTGAAGTGCTGGGCACTTTAATTCGAGCCTGTGTCAGAGGCTTTGATTTGATTCTTTGATTTGATTTGATGGGTTCTTTGGAAACCCATTTATCCCGCCTATCACCCCCCTAAAATTAGGCTTTGTTTCTCAGCCCTTAATTGCTTTACTTTGTCAAATATTGTTTGATGGGAAATCAATCTCAGTGTTTCTGCTATTGCTTTTCCAAGGAAGCCTCCCTTTTCTCCGACTTACTCCATTAATGTTTATTGCACTGGCAGGTAGAATCCTGAATTAAAGTTTCTGTTACTTCCCCATCTCCCTGATGCTTTCTCTGTGCTTTTGATCAATGCTCAAGTTGCTTTCGCTCTATAAATTATTGCCCTACATTTGCTGTTTCAGCCGCCAAGCTGCAGCTGTAGTTTGCTTGCAGGTCTCCTGAACCCACATCTCCTTTAGCACTGTCTTCTTCCAGCCTCTTCCGCCTCGACTCTTTCAGATCCACTATAAAGAAGGACCTTGTCACCCACTGCGTTACTGGGTGCTGTATTTGAGCCATGTACCAGTCCGTACTGGGGGCTAGTTGGGGACAGATTTCATGTTGGGAGGTGGTGAAGAAGTTCTCCGTGGGATAGGCATTAGCTTGAGACACTGTCCTGCCCTGAACAGAAATGTGGTGTTGGGCACACAATAATTTTAGCATGGGTGACAAATTCCTGCCTTTTCTGGCCCAGTGGTACTGAGTTTTAAGAGCTAAACCTGGTCCTGACCTGGGTTCTGGTCTGTTTTGAAGAGCAACAACTTCTGTATGTGGATGTGAGTAAATTACCCCGTCGAGGTGAACGGCTGTTTCCCACATGCTGCTCTGCTGTTTGTGTTTCCCCATGACCTTGGGATGAGTAACAGAGATCCGGTCTAGCTTGCAGCTTTGCCTCTTGGCATGGGAACAGGCAGGATCATTGCTGGTTTAGCAGTGTTGCCCGGAAAAATCAAACGCCCCTACACGGGGTTCTGACGGGTCGTGCCGAAGCCCTTAGGGTGCCAGGGAGGTACCTCTGCTCACGTGGAGCCAGTGCGATGCTCTGGGTGTGTGAACGGCCACTTTGTGCCTTTGCCGGTGAGATGCTTGATTACTGTCGCTGGGAATGAGACTTCCTTCCTCCTGGAAATCCTGGTATTGGGCTGGGAAAGCAGAGGACTCAGTCAGATGAATCCACTGGGAAAATTCATAGAATAGAAAAATGCTGTTTCTGCCTTTTGGAGCTGAACAACCCAGGGCACCAGCAGTGAGCATCTGAAGGGGCTGAGCCGGAGGGGCTCTGCCCTGTAAACTCGCAGCCGCGGGCGGGAGGTGCTGTACCCATCCTGGGCAGCCCAACTTCCCCAAGGCAGCGTTCATCTAAACCCAACGTCTGCCTTCTGGGGCAG
>NW_010269669.1:0-2298 GCF_000690775.1 Eurypyga helias
CCAGTCCGGGGAGGTTCCCACAGGTCGGTGACCTGGGTGGGGGGGGTCTCACCTGCCAGAGGTAGATGATGCGGTTCACCTTGGGCCCCACGAAGTACGTGTAGAGCACCACGTAGCAGTCCCCGCCGTAGAAATGGCCCAGCCACCGCTTCTCCACGGGCACCAGCTCCCGGTTCTCCACGCGCCAGACCTGGTGGGACGGGGATGGTGCTGTGCTGCTGCCAGCGTTCCCCTGCCCAGCGGCTCCCAGGGCGTCCCCTGGGGTGCTCCGAGGAGGTCCTGCATCCTACCTCCACCTCCCCGGATCCGTCATCCACCATCTTCTGCTGCGCGGCCATCTGGGGCTTGGCATGCAGCGTGGTGGCGTCGAACTTCACCTGCTCCACCTTGGCTGTGGGAGAAGGGACAAGGGCTGAGGCGCAGCCCCACCCTCGCCATCAGGGTCCCCACAAGCCCTCCTCCATCCCAATCCAAGGTGTCCTGCAGTGCCAGAAGGGAGCACTCACCCACTTTTCCTACTGTGTGAGTCTTGCCCAGCCCGCTGCTCTGGTTGGGGACGGTCCATTTCTGGAAGAGCTGCCTGAAGAGGGTTGACTCGGACCCATCGTTCTCCATCTCCACGCTGGTGCTCATGGGGTAGTTCTTGGCTTTGATGAAGCCCTGGGAAGATTCAGACACAAAGCTCGGGGTGTCCGGTGCCCTGGGCAGCAGCCCAGCTGCCCCGCCACGGACCCAGCGCTCACCAGCGCCCTGCTCATCGCCTGCTGCTTCTCCTCCTTGTTGGCGTTCTTGCCCTTCCACACAAAGATCTTGAGCCCTCCTTGGTCAAGGATGTAGCAGTCCTTGGAGGGGAGACAACAGCAGAAATTAGGGCTTTGGGCAGCTTTAACCCGTCGAAAGCCGCTTTGGCAAAGCCCACCAAAGCGCCTCTCTCGAAGGGTTAAAGCAGCCAGTGAAACCGGGCACCCCAAAGCATCCCAAGGGTGACACACCTCATGCAAGAGCATGTCTTGAGTCAGGGGGCGAATCGCCACCTCCTGTATGACCAAGTTCCCGCTGGCGTTGGAGAGGCTGACAGGGAAGGGGAGAGAGAAAGGAGGAGGGGTCAGAAACGGGGCTGGAAAACCCCATTTCCACCTTGAGATGACAGGGGTGGGTGGGAATGTTCCCTCCCCGTCACCTTTTCCATCCCAGTCATGGTGGAGGTGGTACCCAAGGACCCCTTTCCCCTGCCCCGGTGACAACCTGGTTTGGAGCTTGCCAGGGCAGGCAGCTCGCTCGTGGCCATGGGGAGAGACAGGGGGGCGTCAGATACGATGGGGCCACCCAAGGACAAGGTATCCATAGGTCACCCTTGCACAAGCATCTCTTTGTTGGGTACCAACCCTCTGGGTACCACGGACTCCCCTTGCTCCAACAGCATCCAAAAGGCCTGTGCCCACCCCTGCAGTGGCCGTGACCCCCTCTTGGTGGCTGTCCAGGGCGGGGGGGCATTGTGGGACATATGAGATGGGTGCTGGGTCCCACTGGCAGCCTGCGAGACGCCCCCCACAGGTGACCCACCCCCCGGCAACTCACTGGTAGAGCTTGAGGGCAGACTTGAGCGTCTGGTCCACCTTGTCATCAGGAGTGGCCGCCTTGATGTCCCTCTTCTCGCCCAGCACGTGCGTGAGGACCTGCATGAGCCCCGGCGAGGCACCCTCGTCCTCCCCATCCACGACGCCCACCTTGGCACGGCCCCCACGCTCCCGGTCCCGGATGTCCTTGGCCAGGGTCATCGCCTGCACCCAGGGGAGAAGGGGTCAGCCCGGATCGGGGAGGGGGTGGCCAGTCACCCCACCCCCTTCCTCCAGGGAGGGTCCCTGGGACGCCCCAGCTGTACCCTCAGCCTCTCGTTCCGGTTGCTCTCGGGGCCGTTCCACTGGATGATGAGTTGTCCCAGGTCCAGCAGGAACACGTCCCCCAGGTTGAAGCTTTTCCAGCTCATCTCCACCTGCAGCGGGATGGGATTGGGGTGGGGGAGGTCAAGCAGCGGGATGCCTGCATCCCCCTGGCTCCGCAGCCCCCGCCCGCCCTGGCTCCGTGCTGACGCCTCCAGCCTGTATTCCTCCTCCCTATCCCAAGGGAGGCTTTTTGGGGTGAAGTTGCCCCTGAGGCAAGGCAGTGTGGCCTCGCGCCCACTTTGTCCCCTGCTTGAGGGCACCTCTGGCCTGATCCTGACCCCAAGCATCATCTCTGGATAGAGAAGGGTGGCTGGGGACACCCCCCCATCCCATAACTCACCTCTCCCGCCACCAC
>NW_010269670.1:0-8848 GCF_000690775.1 Eurypyga helias
ATTCAGCCGAGAACTTGGCTCAGGCCTTCCCTCCTGACCGGCCAGGGGATGGGAGAGCTTGGAGCACCTTGAAGGGGGCACTTTGGAGTCTCTTGATACCTGGCTTTGCTACAATGAATAACCTGTCCATCCCCCTCGCCCCCCTCCAAAACGCCACGCAGAGCCAGCCCTGCCTCTGCCAGAGCCCTCCGACTTCACGAGTTTTCACTGAAAGGCGCCGTCGTCCCCCAGCTCGCTCTGAAAGTTGAAAGCTGCACCTAAATTATCCACCCACAATGGCCTTTCTTTGTGCCTGAGTCACCTGGCAAGTGTCACCTTCACTGACGAAGACGTATGAAGTGACTGAAAGCAGCGGGCGCTGCTGTGAACCCTGTGCCGGTGTCTAAGCAACGCACTCCGAGGCCTGCAGAAACAGCTGAGCCGAACAGCCAGGCTGGGTTCAATCAAGCCGGCGGGCAAAGACATGCCACAGACTGCGGGTGCTCCTGAACCTGGACAGGACGCTGCGGTGACTCGATGACTCTGGAAATGCCTTAACTCCTTCCTGTGGCATAAATGTCCTATGAGTGACCTCAGAGATCACTAGATGACCCAGACCATGCTGCTGCTGACAGTCCCCGAGAGTGAGGGAGTAATTGGTAGCACTGAGGCATCAAAATTTGAGCCCCAGAAGTTAATTGGTGTGAAAAGGAGCGATGGGATCATCTTTCCACGTGAAAATCTTGGCCAAGGTGCTTGCTGAAGTGCGTGCTGCATGCCACAGCGTCACTTCTGCCTGGGTGTCTCCTAGCTCCCTCCTGACTTGCACGGTGCCAATTAATTCTGGGGTGTTTATAGCATGAACACGCTGCAGCGGTGGTTGAAAGCACAAGCGTCGGAGCTTGGCAGCGAGCAGCCTTTCAGGCTCGCGTGGTTCGCTCAACTTTGGGAGATTTGTATGACAATCTGGTGGCACCTCGGGGTGTAATATAATGCAATACTTCTCCAGGAGGTGCCTGGATCTGTTGATATACCATTCTGGTAGAGCTGAGAGTGAAATGTCCCTGATTCATCCTTGCTGCAAGCGCACGCTCACGGTGAAAACAACCACTCGGATGCTGTTATGTCGAACAAGCAGGACAGCAATGACTGACGAGAGAGCTGTGAGTCATTTGGAGCTGTGCATCTCCACGTAGCTCTGATCTGAAAAGCCCAAACAGATGTCTAAGCTTTTCTGAAATGCTTAAGAACAGCTGGCTAAATCCAGGGAGCACCAATGGGCTGCGTCTCGTCGGTGCCTAACTGCTCAGCGACCTGCCAGATGCCAGCAGCGGCAGCCTGCAAGCACACAGCGAAGGCTGAGCTCACCCTGGATGGATGAAGGTTTGTCCCGAGGCAACCCCTCTCTCAGAGATGTTGCCCACATGTCTAAGAAGGCTCTGCAAATGTTTTCAGACCACATCAGGAACCACACGGTTGCAAGAATTGCTCAGGAAACGCTTTCACCATCTCTGAGGACAAAGGCGGACCCTGCACCAGCACCCAGAGAGGTGCAAAAAGCAAGAAAGGCAAATTTTAGGCCAGTGAGTCAGAATTCAACCATCTCTTGATGGAAGAATAGGAAAATCAGATTGAAGATGCTCCAGGGACAGAGTATCTTCAACACACGGCAGGACTGACCCCTGCTTGCTGCTGCCCACGGAGCCCGGGAGCCCAGCCCGTTCTCGGACACCCTTACGTGAGGAAGGGGAGGCCGCACAGTCTATTACAGGTGTGCAGTGCCCCATCAAGGGCAGACCCTTGCGCTAAAAAGGTCTTTATTACAAGTTATTGTGAAAGTCTGGGGGTTTTTTTAGTGTCCCATACAGTTCCCACCATAGGAGAGGTGTTGCTGGTTCAGGAACCACTGTCAGTGGAGCTGGCAGTTACCCAAAGCCTCCCAATTAGCTGCCTTCCAGAAGTGTTTGCCACACCTAAAAGCACCCAGAGCTGAAACCGGGGAGGCGATGAGCCGTTCAGAGTCCAGCCTGGTACATCCCATCCACACCCTGGCTCCCTGCTCTCTTCACTGCGGAAAGCCCAAACTAGTGTTTCCACTTTCCAGAGCTCAGCTCCATCCCGTCTGTTCCAGGCAGCGCAAACAGTGTCACAGGGTGCTTTGGGGACACGGCTGCCTTGGGAAGGTAGAAGAGGCCACAGCTGGGATCTGGGTTCAAGGAGGAAGCCCAGTGTCCTCCACTTTAAGCTTAGCTTGGGGAGGGGGACAACGACAAAAGGCAGGCACCAGAGGAGGGGTGACTCAAGTACAGGGTTCCTGTCCACATCATTAACCTCAGCCAGGAGCTTCCCGAAGAGGTTGCATCCATGCCTGACCTGCTTAATCCATCCTCGCACAGTTGCTCTGCCCATAATCCTCTTAGCAGTGTGGCTCAGCGGGGAGATGGATGAGCTGGGATATGCCTCCTGCTCATCAGTGCCCTGTGCAGTTTGCTCTCCAGCAGTGGCAGCACCCGGAGTCCAGGAGCAGCCAGGCGGGAGGGAGCCCCTTCAGAGCCTCACGTGGCCAAGCACTGCCTCCCATTTGGCTGAGGACTGGGGCAGCAACCCCAGCTGCTGGGCTGGTAAGCTCAGAGATCCAGCGATGCTTGTGCAGGGTGAGTCACGATGACAACCTTCCCAAAGCAGACAGGCAGCTCTGTGTAACACCGGACAGACAACATTAGCTGGTGAAGCTAATGAGCCTGTTGAAAGCATGGGGTTTCCACTGCATCTTGCCGATGTTGTGAGTTACAGCAAGTGCCGTGTGACGCTGCCTGCTGCGGCGGTATCCCGTTGAGCCATTGCGCAGGGTCCCCAAAGTACAGCTTGCTCATGATGATGGCCCAGCATCCTACGCCTGACTGCTACTGCAGTTCTCATGTGACAGCATTTGGGACTGACTTTGCCACCCTGAAATGTCCTGGCACAGCATGGAGACGTGCAGAAAATGCTCCCTTTGCCATTCCTTAAGATACGCCTGCCTTGCTAAGGTCAGAATGGGCTCCCTGAGCACCTCATCCTTCATCTGGAATAGATGGAGATGATGAGAAACAAGGGTGACTGGAAGGCTGGATGCCATGGGCTGCAGTGAAAGGCTGAAAGAATGGGGACCTTTTATAAGACCAGGAAGAGACTCAGCAAAGGCCTTGAAATATTTAAGGCAGGTGCAGATTGGAAGCAGATTAACTCTTCTGCATGCTCAGGGCAAGCAGATGCAAGTTTAAGGGTGGTGAAGTGTGATTGTCTGAGAGTCAAGGGATCTTCACCTGTGGATGTTTTCAATCACCCATGAGTGGCATTTACTCCTGAAGACCTGCTGGGATGCAGAGCATGGTGGTGATCTCTACTGGAGAGAGAGACGTGACAGAAGTTCTCTCTGCTGAGCAACAGCAGCGTAATTGCTGGTTCAGATAAAATGAAGTCAATTGTGCAACGCCTGCTGCATCGCCCAGAGCATGTGCCATAGCTACAGGAACAATGAAGCTAATTCCAGATCTCACTACAGTCCTAAGCCCTGAGTCACTGGGCAGTGGCAAGAGTAGGGAGGTACCTCCCAGGGACGCAGGCAGTCCTGCGTGCTCACCGAGCCCCAACCTGCAAGGCTAAAAGGGACCGGCCGACGAGTCGGGACTAGCTCTTTCCCAGCTGCCGCAGCCCTGGTGAGCAGCCTCCTCGGCTCAGGCAGCCTCCCTGGCTGCCCATGTCACCCACCTTTCTTCACCTCCTGGGAAAGGCAGCTACACACGCACGGGAGCAAAATAAAACCGCAGCAGGCTAATCGCAGTGACCTCGTGTCGGGCTCTGAGCGTGCCTGGTGTGAACAAGGTGCCTCCAGGCAAGCGATGGAGGGGCCGAGCCTGCTGAGGTGTCCCCATACTCACAGGGGATGCCGGCGAGCAGCCCTGGTGGGCTGTGTGGAGGGGCCAGCTCTGCCTTTCCTCTTCGCGAGCAGCTCTCGGTGGCACAAACAGTGTGGGAATAGAATCACAGACTGGTTTGGGTTGGAAGGACCTTAAAGACCATCTAGTTCCAACCTCCCTGCCAGGGGCAGGGACACCTTCCACTAGACCAGGTTGCTCAAAGCCTCATCCAGCCTGACCTTGAAGACAGACAGGGATGGGGCATCCTGGAATAGCTGGAAGTAGAAGCGGAATGAATTCAGCACGGCTGGGTGATGGTAGGAGTTCCTGCAGGGGCGTGAGGTCGGGCTGGAGCGGCCCTGCATGCCCCAGGCAGGACCATAGGCAGGGTGGTGAGTCAGTGTCCATCACTGTCCCTTTAGGCCTTCCTGTCATACAAGTTCCCAGGGATGGCAGCAAAGCTGTGGTCAGCTCTGTCGCAACGCCACAGAGCGTGTTTGCGTAAGCAGGCAGTGATGGGGCAAGAGGCAACGATCGCTTCCCCAGATCCCAGGAGCACACGCCTCGGCTGCAGGACGGCACCTGAGCCCCCAGCCTCTGGGTTCGGGGCAGATTCACGCCGGGCAGCTCTGCACCTGCACCCATTCCTTCCAGGTAGATAAACTGCTGTGGGGTGAGCAAGTCCGGCATCCCCTGGGAAAGAAGCATCTTGTCAGCAGCTCTTCTCCTGGTCTTTGGGGAGCAGTTAGGCCTCTGATGCTCGGGCAGATGCATGCAGAAGGTTTTATTTTGTGCACGTGGAAGTGGGTTGTATACAACGCAAACAGATTGTCAGCCTGAGGGCACGCCGAGAGCAAAGCTGGGCCTGGAGAAACTAGCCGGGTGTCTCAGGGATTGCCGTCGAGTCGTTAAAAGCGGAAGGGAGGTGCTGGCAGCCGGCCAAGCGCTGGTGGATGTCAGAGGGAAACGGTTAATGAGATAAAAGGTGCATTTAATAACCCAGCCGAGCAATGGCTCCCAGGGTGCTCCTGCCTGGAGCTGTTTGTGTGCGGAGAGAGCAAAACCAGGGCTGTCCTCCCTGCTCCTCCCAAAGTCCTGGGTGCTGGCGGCCTCAGGTTGCTGGGCTGAGAGCATGAGTTCCGTGGCTATCCTGAGGATGCCTGGCCTGAACACGCATCTGAGAGCTTCCTAGCAGAGCTAAGTCAGATGACGAGGGGTTGTGCATGTAAAACAGCAGCTATTTGGCAGGATCTCTCTGTTGTAAGGGCTCAGGAGCCCTGGATTGTTGAGCTCCCATGCCTTATGTGGCCCTTCTCCTTGGGACCAGCCATCCCCAGGTGCCCTGTGCAGGGCTGCAACTGGTCTGTAGTGCAGAGGGTGCCCCAGGGCGCGAGCAGCAGCATGGCTGTGGTGCCCAGCCAGGCAGCCTGGGGTACACAAGTGCTGGTTGGCGACGGTGAATCATCAGCAAAGGGCTGCCGGACTCCTCCGGCTTCCGCGCTTTAATCAGTGGTCTCCCAATGAATCCCAGATTGCCACTGGTAGAATCTGAGGGTGGCAAGTGGATGCGCAGAGTAATAAGTGACAAGACTGCCCCTTCCTCCGAATTCCTGAATGAATTACTTTGCATTTCACTGTATTAAAGTAAATTTTGCTGCATTGAAACAAACTTTGCTGCAACGTGGCCTTTTAATGGGGCAATTCTAAGCCATCCAATAGTTAATTGTGCCTTTCACCAGCTACTACCCCATGGAGCTTAGCGTTATGCCAAATTTTTCTTAGTTAACATTTCTTATCACTTGCACCCACCCCTGGGGACCCCCACTACAAAGGCCCTTGGTAGCACAGCTCCTGGATAACAAGCTCACCTTTGCTGCTGAGGCATCTGGTGTGTCCTTAGCAGTGCAGGAATACGAACAGGCTGCCTTGGCATGCTGTGATAAATATTCCAGGACAACACAAAAAGTAGACCTGGAAAGACCTTTGGACGCAGCTATGAGCCTCCTTCTTCTGTGGAGATGGAAAATTCCATCCCTCTGTGGCAATATCATGATTTATGTGAACGCTGTTATCATCACCTCCTGCCAGCTTCCAAGTAAGGGTGTCATGCCAGCGGTGCTGATCTGAATCAGCCCGACATGTAATTGTGCCGAAAGGTGACAACAAGTTTGCATGGCAATACCCTGAGATAGGGCTGATCAGTACTAAATGCACTTTTCACTCTTTAATTCTCTGCTGACAGAACCAAATTTAATTCTGCTGGGTTTTTTTTGTTTGTGGGGTTGGGTTTTTTTTTGTATTTTCAGTAATCTAGAGTTTTCTGGGTCAACCGGTTTATTTTCTTAATGACTGGAGTGATTTCTGTCCTTCAGTCCTTTGGAATTACCCCAGTTTTCCTAGCTCTGTTAAAAATTACCATCAGCAGCTCAGTAAGACCCTCTGTTAGGACCATTAATACCCTCAGTGTGGGCCTGATGAATTGAAAATGCCAGTTTTAGCAGGTGATGCTTTACAGGCTGGTTTGTTACAGACGGCATCCAAATTCCAGCCTTTTCCATTGCATCCACAGTGTTGCACTGGTATTTAGGCACTGGTGGCTACGGAAAACAGCAGAAGGCAGCTTACCAGTATCCCTATGTGCTTCTTCTTGCTTACTGCTAATGGAAATGCATTCACCCCATCTCCTTTTTGATTTCACCGTGTGGCTTGCCTTTTGCCTTTGAGCCGTGCCTAGCAGGAAGGCAATGGGCCAAGGCTGGGCAGGTAGCTGGAGGGAATGGTGAGGACCAGACCGCTGGTGACCCTGGTCCTGCCAGGCCCTGCAGAAAATCCTGGCCCAGACGGCTGGACACAAGACTCCTGGTAATGGGGAGAGCGCGGGCATCAGCGTGTTGGTGTGCGTGAGTGAAATTTGCTCTGCAATAAAATGCCTTTCAGTCCTGTGTCAGCTGCAGCTTCTTCTCCCCTCCACGGCTAAAGGGCTCCCCAGCATTTGGAGGGGGTGTGTGGTATCAGTCTTTTCATCACCCCCAGTTTCCCTTCCCTTGGGGCCAGATGCAGACCATGCAGCCCCCAGCCTCACCCACGGGTGGATGTGGGGTGCCCTGCTCCTGTGCAGGCACAGGAGTGTGCTCCTGGGCAGGATAATCATGGGATTATCCAGGCTCTGCAGCCCACCTTGTTCCCAATCACGTGCGAGGGATGGGGGTGAAGCCCCTTGCTGATGTGAAGCTCAGCTGCTGCCTGAGCCCGTGCGTACGCTCATCGTGGGTAACTGATTTAGTCATGGGCTTCTGCCACCTCCACCAGCCTCTGACTGTCGATTTAAAATCTGCAATCACCTTGGTTTTGGCTGGGGCAGCATCCCCGGCATCAGCGCAGGTGAGGACTGCGGGGTGGTGCCTGGGATGCACAGCTTGTGTCTATCACAGCGCTGAATCCGGCCCAAAGCCACTGCCCTGCTTGAAGCAAAGTCACCCTGACTTTGCTGTTTCTTGCTTCTCTGTCCTGCTACGCTGCCTAAAAGCAGCCGGGTAACTTTGCCTCCCTGGATACTCTCCAGCTCCTAGAAGGTGCAATTCTGGAAAAGCCAGCTAGGATGAGAACTGAGCAGATTAGGAAAGTGATGGACAAGCAGCTGAGGCATGGCCATCGAGACAAACATGACGAGCATCAAAACCATAAGTGTGGAGAAATGGGCTGTGCAGGGAAGCCAGGGGAGCTGGGCAAGGCTGATCGGATGAGGCAACAGGACTAGGGGATCCCCAGGATCCCCTGTGCTTAGGGATCCCCACACTGGTTCAGCCCCTCCAGGGGTGAGTCCCCACTGACCCCTCCTCCGGGGGCTGCGCTGACCCTGTGGCCATGCCCAGAGACGGGGAGCATGGCCGTGGCCGCTGCTGGTGTTGCCCCTGGGAGAGGGCAGGCAGAGGAGGGTGGCACGGACATGGCACCCAGGAGCCTGCCTCGCTCCCTGTCCCACTGGCTTTGCCTCCCACACCCTCCCTGCTGCATCCCCACACAGCTGCCCCCGAGCAGGGACCTTCCCTCGGGGAGCAGGGAGGGGAGACAGCTTGGTTCGTCGAGGGGAGCACATCGCAGCTCAAAAATGGCCAAGAATACGAATTTACAGTATGCAATTGCCAGTTTTGAGGAGGCTGTTAAAGGGCTTGTGTTCTGAGGAAATCAAAGGCTGAGATGTTGCACAGCGCTGAAAAACAACCTCTTTTAATCTGTGGTTTGCATAATTATACAGCGCTAGTTTATGATGCAATTCTGTCGGCTTCCTAAAAGATCACGTAACCAGGATAAAAAAATTGGTCATTTGGGGTTCTGCTTCGCTCAAAACCTCTTTTCTCTGAAAGGTTGAGAGTATTTCATGAGGATTCTTGTGACCCTGTTAAGCTAAAAGCAGGGTCACAACACAGCGATGCCCAGAATTTGTGAAGAATCAGGGTATTCTGGAGGCACGCTGCAGGTGCCTGCGCCGGGTTTGAAGCTGGTGTGGGTGGGCTGGCGGGTAAGTGCAGCCGGACCTGGGGCAGACCTGGGAGGAAAGGGCAGGGGAAGGAGGGCAGGGGGCTGGGGCTGGAGGTGTGCGCCCCCCGAGGCACCAGCGCGGGGGGGTTGTCTCCCGGCTGCTGCGAGGCGGTTGGCTTTCCCCGGCTTGGGCAGGGACTGTGGCAGCTCGGGGGCGAGGGGCGGTTTGCACACCATCCTCTCTCCTTCCAGCGCCGGGGTGGGCTGCTGCCCAGCGCCACCCCTAAGGACAGGAGAGAGGTGTCAGTCCTCACCGCATGTCCCGATCTCAGGGGTGAGGGATGCGCCTTCCGTCTGGGTCCTCCTTGTCCCCACATCAGCTGCAAAAGCCAGGGAAAAACCGGAAGGCAAGGTGCTGGGACACGGCTAGGTCCTGTTGGCAGCTCCCGGCTTCCCGGACAGCCGGATGGGCTCCCTCTGAGGCAGCCTGT
>NW_010269670.1:8859-9142 GCF_000690775.1 Eurypyga helias
CCAGGCCAGCCCTGCCCAGGCCAGCCCTGCCGCCCATTCCTGGGCAGATGGGCCAAATCCCAGCCCCCGGCTGCCAGAGGGGGCACCCTGGCCCGAGACGGCCACCCCAGGGAGCCCGCTCCCTGCTCCTGGGCTGGCAGGTACAGGAGGGCAGCGCTCTAATGGCACCCAGGAAAAAAAAGAGCCAACGACAGGGAATATTCCAAGCAGTCAGTCGAGGAAATCATAAAGGGCTGTCTGACAGCAGGGGATGGGTCTCCCAGCCCTTGGGGAGCAGATGCCC
>NW_010269670.1:9155-9439 GCF_000690775.1 Eurypyga helias
GAGCAGATGCCCTTGGCATCACCCATAACAGTGCTCGCCCAGGCACTGAGGAGGGCTCTTCCCAGTCCCTGGGGAGTGCTGGGAATGGCCCAGTCTGCCAGGTATAGTGGCACTGGTAAAGTTTGCCAGGCTTCCCGGCTCGGGATTTACAGGGGATGAGGATGATGTCCCACCCACAGCGCAGGTGTGGTTGGGGGGAGGGGGTCCAAAGGGCTCTGGCTCTGCAGCGAGCCCAGGCTCCCTCCTTCTCCCATCCCAGAGGGAACGGTACGGTCTCCGCGGTC
>NW_010269671.1:0-457 GCF_000690775.1 Eurypyga helias
GTCGGGGGGGCTGGGGGGCAGTTGGAGGGGACATGACTGGGGCCTCCTGCCTCGGTTTCCCCGGCTCCTGCTGAGCAGCCCCTCCCCCGGCAGGTGAACATGGAGACGGCGCGCTTCTTCAAGGCGGACTTCGAGGAGAACGGATCCATGGAGAACGTCTGCCTCTTCCTCAACCTGGCCAACGACCCCACGTGAGCCAGCCCCCGCTCCAGCTTCCTCCTCCTCCTCTTCCTCCTTTATCCTTCTCCCTCTCCTTCTCCTTCTCCTCCTCCTCCTTCTCCTCTTCCTTCTCCCTCTCCTCCTCCTCCCCCTTCTTCTTATCCTTCTCCTTCTTATCCTTCTTCTTCTTATCCTTCTTCTTTTCCTTCTCCTTCTTTTCCTTCTCCTTCTTCTCCTTCTCCTTCTTTTCCTTCTCCTTTTCCTTCTTCTCCGTCTCCTTCTTTCTTCTCCCTCTCCT
>NW_010269672.1:0-264 GCF_000690775.1 Eurypyga helias
GAGCGGCTTCGTGGTATTTTTCTGGATGGAGTTAAACAACAACAATCTACCTGCAATATTTAAGCACTTAAAAATATGTATTTTTAATGATAAAAGCTGATTTTTTAATGAAGGGATAACCCATTATCTTTACTCTAGAACAAGATTCCTTTTTACTTGAGTGGACTTGAAAAATAATTTTTAAAAAATCCTCCAGTGGCATTAACACAATAGGGACGATGGTTATTGTTCTTTTATGTATGTTGACTTATAAATATTCAGTCT
>NW_010269672.1:307-4550 GCF_000690775.1 Eurypyga helias
GTCCACATATTGATGGAGTATGGGTCTGTTTTAAGACAAAGTTTGTCATTTTGCTCTCCTGTCTGCTTTTATTTAGAAATTTATGAGAGACTGGCAAATTTAAAAAATAATTATTATAGGCTTGAAGCTTTGCATTTGTTTAATGACTATAGAGTTCCTCTTCTATAAATCCCAATTGGTTAAATCATTCCATCATTCACTCAAAATGATCAGATACCTTTTAAATTTTATAAATAACTATCTGTGTTTTAACTATTCCTGTTTATGACTCAAGAGGTTAAAAGCCTTTGACTGGCATTTGGCTTCTGACCTCATATAAATGTTATCTTATCAGTTCCTGCTTGTTAACTTGTATTGAGTGCTTGTCCCTGATGGCTTTTTGATAAAGAGGTTTTATTATATTTCCTACTGAAACAACTATTTGCTTTGTTCTTTTTCTGTAGTGTCAGCCCATATAGTAACCCTGCGACCTAGCAATTTTGCTGAATAGACTAAAATTCAAACTGTTTAACTTATTTCTGTCTAAAAGTCCTAGATTGAATCTCATGTTTTGTGATATAGTTTGCTTGGTTTTATTACGCTTCCAATTAATTATTTTAAATCCAACATTGAACATTACCCTTATCTTAATGCTATCACTTTTAATAATTGTAGATTTCAGGCCAAGAAAAGAGGAGTTAATAAAATCATAAATAAATATTTTTTTGCTCAAATCTCAAGTCTTTCTAAAGAAAGCCTATAGATCTGTTTTAAATATTTGGATATATTATTCACACTGTGTTTTCCCATATCATAAAAATATTTCATGCATCTGTCCTAATTCTGCCTTTCATATTGAAGTGTTCTCTTTTATCTTACGTATTCTTCCATATATTACTGTGTTTCTCATGTACCCAAACTTGTAGATATTAGCATTATGACTAACAAACATGTGCAGTAGGCATTGCCTCAGACATATATGCATATATATAATGCGTATATGTGTGTGTATATATAAAGTTTTCTTTTATTTATATAAGTCTAAATGTGCTTAATACATTTTATTAGTTTGCAGATGTGTTATGGAACTGTAGCTCCTCTGATTTGCTAAAGAAATATTTTTATAATCATACACAAAGAATGAAAAGGTAGACATGTTGTGTCATCTTGCACATTTCCCCCTTGGGGGGGGAAGTCTTTCTTTTGCTGTTATATTGCCTTTTACCTTAATCAGCCTCGAAGACAGTACTTGATATGTAAAAACATGAACTCATCATTCCATATAGTAAAGAATAGTTGCATTTCCCTTTGATTCAGGATGTCACTGTTTACAAGCAAACCATATCTGCCTTTATATTTCCTTAAACATATGGATGAAACATAATTTTTCCATTGTATGGTTCTCTTTTGAAATGTATTTACAAAAAGCAAATATGTAAGCAAAATATTATTCTTGTGAATGGTATTAATTCGTCTGCAAGCTAGCATGCAGGTTTATCATTCAGGAATTACAAAAAACTGCTGGATGATCCCTTTTCTTAATTAACATAATGCTGTCTAATATTGCTGCTATGTATTGAAAGACTCATTTACTGTTTAAATTGTTTATATTATCCCTGGAGAAAGCTTAAGAGCATTAGTTCCTGTTAATGTTGATTATATTTAAATGTGTTGATCATATTTCAGCAAAAGGAATATTTAATAAAATTTCTAACTTTGAACTAAAGCTACTGTATAAAGAACATCTCTAAAAATATTTTTCCCTATAAATTCTGTTTTCTATATAAGCTAATAATTACATGACCCACTATTATACAATTTCTGCCTTGTTATATCCTTTTTTATAAAGAAGGAAAACAAAATTCTAGACTTCAAAATTTTATCACCAGGGTGTGATGCTATTTATCAATAAAATAAATGCCATCGGCATCATCATCATCATTAAAATACAGACTGCAGAGGTTACTGATTATGCCACTATTGGCAATTTACCAACAAGCTTTCAGTAGTAGGTTCAATGTAGTGGTTGTTTGAAAACTTGCAGAAAAATTGAAAACCTTTTCCCTTTAAAAAATGTTTCAAAATGTAAAACAAAGTAGCAACCCTAATTAGTGTGTGTTTGCTCATCTCTCTGAATGCAAAGTGTGTCAGAAGTGTTAAGTGTTTTTAATAACTCTGAGAACATGGATAATTTGTGAATCTGGTGTTTCAGAATAATAACGCCACACATAGATCCGCTCAAAGAAAGAAAAAAACTAGCCCTTTTACTTCTCTTTCAAATTAGCATAAAACAAACTTTTTTTTCTCCTGTTTTCAGAGAATCTTTAAAAGCTTTATAGACAAAAATTGACCGATCCATTTCCAAAGGGGGAAATAGATACGCATTAGGAGTAAAACAATTATCACCTCTGCCCCCCCAACTCTGCCTCCTGATCCCGAAATAAACCAATTTCCATTGTGTGTCAATATGGGAATCAACAAAAAGGAGCATGGGTGCTTATTTATCAGATAAGCATGAACCTGTCTATAGCACACACAAAAATCTTTTAAGAAAACCCTGAAAAAAAGTATGTGCATGTGCGTCTTTGGTGGTTGGGTGGGGGAGTGTTTTTATATCTAAATTTTTATCTACCATTGTTATGCAATGAGAAAAAGTTACTCCATCCCAGGGACGCCCTGGCAGAAGTGGAGCTCTGCGGAGATGTTACCTCCCACCCTCTGACCAGCACGGGTAGGCAGCACCATGGTGAGGGTCAAGACACTGTGTTCCACCAGTCCAGGTTACCTCCACCGTAACCCTGCATGCCTGCCTTTTCCTTGTCGGCTATCGTACAAATTCATAAGGCAGGCTTTCTTCTTTCTTGAATAAGAGCAGATCACATAGATTGATATCCCTGTGTACAAAACTCATTTTTCTCCTCTTAATGGTATTATCTATGGTATTCTGCAGAATTATATGAATATATCTTTGTGTTCAGATTTTGAATCTGAGACCTTGTGAACTATTTTAGTTCATGTCCCTCATGTCCTTGCTCTCAGCTGTAGGCGACAAAGCTGGATTCTTCTCAGATAATTCACCAAGAAGGCAGAAAGCTCACCAAAACCAGCAGGGCTGCAGGATTGTAGCATTTCACAGGCGGGGTGGGGGGATGGAGATGGGATGCTATTGTATGCCCTTTGTCTCGAAGTACCCTAAATCAGACCTAAATGCTTTCTCTGGTGAAAAGGGAAGCAGGTAGCTTTAGAATCTGCTGAGACATGTAAATCTTGTCCTGGGCTTTTTTTTTCAGAGCAGGGGTGAGGGATTGAACCTTTGGCTCTCAGTGACTCTGAGACTATAGCATTAATGTCCTTGGCCTCCTGAGTGCTAACATTCTTCCACCCTTATCAAACGACTACAGCACAGGAAAAGTTAAGTTGAGAGAACTCCTGATTTTAATTTTGTAGTCAAAACCATATACATTTGGGCTATTATGGTAGGATAGCTTCCTTAGAAAGATTATTTGAACTACAAAGGCATTCATTTAGGACTTGCGATGTTGCAGAAAGGGCCTGCTAAAAAATAGCAGCTTGTCCCGGTATTTGAAGAACAAGAGTCACAACTTATTGGAAGTTCTCAAGGAATCATTTATATTTTACACTCCAGCAGGCAGCTGATTTGAAATTGTCTGTTAGCATAACAAAGGCTCTGAGCCTGTGAACTTCAGAAACCTTTTGACCTCTTAGCTCCTGGCTTGAATAGCCCCCAGTCCTGCATATAGAGATCTTCCAAAGCTTCCCTGTTCGTGGATAAATTGTTAATCAGGGTAATTTGATATAGTTTTCAATATGCCTCATCTCATATTGAGCAAGGTATTCACAGTTCTCACCCTCTCCCAAAAGAAAAGTTTTCCTTTATTCAAGTGTGAGTGGGGCAGCTGCAGAGTGCCTCCCCAAGCCGCACTCCTTCAACCCAGAGGGTGCTGCACTGCCCTGTGCCAAGCGGCATTACGCAGGGTGGGAGATGACCTGTGCCCAGCACCCACCCTCTTCCCAGGGCCCAACACACACCCCCACACTCCCCACATCCCTGGCCCAGCATCCAAACAGCTACACCACAGCACCTAACCCTGTCCCCCCACACTACTTTTAATGCACTGACTGGAGCCCTAGTGGAGCGTTATAGCCGTGGAGGTGCAGCCTGCTCCTACACACAGAGAGAAGCGGTGCACCCATCGCACTGCTGGCAGTTCAGGGAGAGTGTCATGGCTTAACCTTGGCTAGC
>NW_010269673.1:0-6940 GCF_000690775.1 Eurypyga helias
TCCACCCAATACGTAATCCTCAATGTACACATTACAGCACACAAGTGAGGGTTGCTGCAACATTGCTGCGCAACAAGCCCTATGAAGCTGTTCTGAAAAGCAAAGGTCAGTTCTGTGCTGAGCGTTTCGCAGCGTTAGAATAGAATATTTTTGTTGGAAGGGACATAAAACTGTTATGTTGAAGGTGTAACTTGTGGAGAAGAGATCATGGAATCATAGAATGGTTTGGGTTGGAAGGGACCTTAAAGACCATCTAGTTCCAACCCCCCTGCCATGGGCAGGGACACATTCCACTAGACCAGGTTGCTCAAAGCCTCATCCAGCCTGGCCTTGAAGATGGCCAGGAATGGGGCAGATGCTCAGGAGTGGGGCAGGGATGATGCATCTTTCAGCTCAGAAAATACCACTTCTGCATCCAGTCCAGTATGTTGGTTTATACTACATCTGCAGTGAGGTCCTCCACATGGGCTCAGGTACTAGCTGCCTTGCAGATCACACTGGGGAGGGGATGGTTAGTGCCACCCATTTCCCTGCTTGTAGCCCCTTTGAAAGGAGCTCCCTCTGTCAGTGGGTGCAAAGCCCATCCTCAAATGTCCATGATCCTGGCATCTCTCAAGGAGCTGCTGAAGGAGGAGGATGTCTCTCTGGGCAAGCTGTTCTATTTTCATCACAGTCCTGAGCATTGTTTATGGTATTGAAAAGACATGAGCCAGTTCTAGAAGGCAGACACTGTCCTTAGCATGTACTGCTGTCAGTGCTCCTCACTGTCTCTGGTTATTAAAGCCCTTCCTACTGTACTTGTACCTAAGGAAGTAAACGTCAAGTCATGCACGTTATAGCTTTATGCAAAGGAAACTGTGTTAGGACATGGGAAGTAATTTATGTGTTTGCACGAGGCACCTACAAGGAGATAAAGCATGGTCTTTGCTCTAAGCAAGTCGGTTTTCATAAATCGCATTTTAACATAGACTGTGTTGCAGATTTAATTTTTCATCTCTGAGCCTCGACGGTCATGTAGGGAACTACCTTTACCTTCTCAATACAAAATACTACTACTTGTTTTACAAGACTTGCATTGATACTTACATAAAAATTAAAAATACTATTATTAATATACAGCACTTGAATTTTGTGTGTGCTAATTACAGAAGTATTCCTCTTAGACCATAACCAAAGCTTCATGTCTAGAGTTAGGTGACTGGTGATCTGGGATTCTTGAGAATTTCCTACATATTGTTCTAGGACAATGATCTGCTTCCTGCTTCCGCTTTCTGATGGGGAGTTTCTTTTTCCTTCCACAGATAAAGGAAGCAGTCTTCAGTCTCTTTACAGAAGTATTTTTGAAAATGCTCTATGAAACAACACGGCACTTAAAATCAAAATGCTAGGAAATATGGTGGGGATAAAAGTTTCAGTGGCAAGGACAGAGGTTCCATGATCCAGCAGATGTCTTTCTGGCCTTGTTCTGTTGTCCTTCCTTTTCCTTCGCAACAGTAGGGTATATTTGAGCTTTACTAACTCAGGGCTATGTAAGCCAAAGCTTAAATAAAATCTATGTATACTTATGCAACAGCCTTTACATGAAAACAAAAAGCGTATCTTATTATTATGTAGTGATTTCTTTGGTTTTAATGCTAAGCGATTTGATTAAAACCATATGTGTTTTGGAACAGTTTCACTCTTATTAAAAACATACTGTTTGAGTTACAACTCCAGATTAACATATGATTAAATATTTGACCTTTTGAAAGCCTCAGTGTTACTGTCTGATTTCAGAATGTTACTTGTCTGATGTGTGGGGTTTGGGGCTTGTTTTTGGTGAACAAACCTTGTGATTTTTTTTTTTTTTTTTGTTGGGTGGGGTTGGTTTTTCTTTGTCTTCTAATAGGTTTCCACTTTTTTTGTTGGAGCTATAGTGCACAGTTATGTTGAGTACCTGTAATACCTTAAAGTGTTGTTATTGAGCTCTTCATCAGCTCTTAATTAATGCCAAGTACATTCGTGCATTGTGGGGCATTACCCATGAGCCTTGTTTGAAACTTAGGTCACTTCACTTTACTTGTTTTCTGTTCCCCCCCCTTGTAATTCAAATCCTTTTGGGTAATAAGACAACTTGAAGAAAAAAAAACGTGCAGGTCTTCTGGGGAAAAACATAGTACCTATTGGAAACTATCATCTCTACCCACCCACCCCCTCCCCTTTCATGGCACAGAACTCGTTCTAGTTGGAACGGATCTGTGCTTTTGTGTTAGTGGGTTTCAGGGGAAAAAAAAAAAAAAAGAAACAACTTAGTGAGACTAGGAAACTCACTAAAGTGGAATGTTGATTTAATTCATACCGACAATATTCTTCTGATGGAGGTGATAAAGTGTGTCCCATAGGGCTGTAGTGACAAATTTTCTATTTAAAGATGCTAAAATAGAAGCAACAAAAAAATATAGAAACATGTCAGAAGGGAAACTAATAGAAGCAGGAAAAACATTTTGCTAACAAAGGTCTGTAATTCAGAATTCCTTCATCCTTGAGTTAAGGATTTTATTGGCTTCACTTTGATCTTCTTGGTTGAGACCTTTCTGTATGTCCAATTTGTTATTACATATATTAAAACAAGTTGTTGGCTGTATACCAGTATACATTTCATTCTGTGGGTAATTCAGTTTTAGAAAGCAGGTGAAAAGGGAATCTTAGTAAGACATGTTTCTTTTAAACTTGCAATCAGATCCAGACTTGTTCTCCTTAGT
The DNA here is from genome assembly GCF_000690775.1 of Eurypyga helias. Taxonomy (NCBI): domain Eukaryota; kingdom Metazoa; phylum Chordata; class Aves; order Eurypygiformes; family Eurypygidae; genus Eurypyga; species Eurypyga helias. The sequence continues at coordinate 2,742 of NW_010269673.1, forward strand.
TTTATATCTGATACTGTTGACACTATTCGTTCTGTAAAAATGTCCTATATTACCATAAGTTTGCATTACAGTAGACAATTATAAATTCCCATGTTGTTTACAAAATAAGCACATGTACTTATGTTGTTCAATTGGTCTTTTATCACTTCATTAATAACTACTGAGCTTTTTTCATTCATCTATTACAAGTTCAAGTCCCTGATCTAAAATAAGCACATATATGTCTATTTGCTGAATAAGTTTTTTAATATTAATATTACTGTAATTTTCAATAAACATTAATTGTGGCTTGTTTGAAAGTACTGCCTGTCAGTTTGTCACTATATTACAATACGTAAGTTTAAAATAATTGACTGTCTATAAGAAATACATTCTGACTTTTAATTTTTCTTTGCAGATCATGTTCAAAATGAAGAAAACTATGCACAAGTACTAGATAAATTTGGAAGTAATTTTTTAAGTCGGGATAATCCAGATCTGGGCACAGCTTTTGTAAAATTTTCCACGCTTACTAAAGAATTATCAACATTGCTGAAGAACCTGGTGAGAAGCTTTAAAATTTCTTAGTTTTTTTAGCTTTTCCAAAATAATATACAATACAACTTCATGATCCTGATGACTGATGATAATTTTAGGGATGCTTTCAGTATTTTTCAAAACCCAACACAGTAATTTCTGCAGACGTTATCTCTGGAGGGTGTTATTACACACTGGCTGTGTTTCATTGTTAATTGGCAGTTATCAAGAAAAATATAAATGTTGAGACATCACTTAAGGCCTTGTTATCAAGTGATGGATGGAGTTACATCTCTCTTCTGAGTAACCTGATTTTAAGACATTCCCTGACTTTAAGTGTTTCCAGTTAAGAATCCAATACAATTACTTATGGCTTTTTTATCTTGCCTCAAAAAGAGAGATTTTCACTTTTTGGAAGAAAAATAACAATCTGGGGAATGTGCTTAAATGGTGTTAACAGTCCACTCTCCCTGTTGTATGCAAAGCATATGTTGCTTAAATATTAAGCTTATGAAAAGTGGTTTAAAGGTTCATCTCATCTAAAGTTTGTCTTAGACCTTTACTGCTGCAAGCTGGATGATAAAACTGTAGTCATAGCAAATATCTTTGAAGACTGAAAGTAATGAGACCACATTTCTTACAAGATCACGTTCTGTGGGTTTGATCGCTGTTGTATTCAGAAAGTGATAGCTTCAATTTCATATTTTATAGTTGGGCTTATCTCCAAGCTTTTGTGTGTGTAAGTATAAGCAGTAGTACAGGCTTTCTTTACTAGAGTCCCTAGCATGAACACAACTGGTTTAGGTCACATCAAAGGTCCATGTAGCCAGTACCCTGTCTTTGACAGTTGCCCAATCTTGTTGTAAATCTTTAGGGAAGAGAGCAAACATACAGTGGTAACTTCTACACTGTGGCCATGAAAAATGTCTCATCTCAGACGCTGGAGCTCGAGGCAGCATCTTTCGCTTTGTAGTCCTCGTTAGGTATTACTTCTGTGAATTTGTCTTAAGGATTTCTTGTATGTATGCTATGCTTGGCACAGAACATGTTAGGTTGCTCCAGAGCGCTAGAATGAACTGCTCTCTGAAATACCAATTCTAGTTCTCTTGGACTTGGTCTTTTCAATTATTGTTCCCTGATTCTTCTATCTTACAAGAAACGTAAGATTTTTCTTAGTTTGTACAGGAATTTAATGATAGCCATCATTCTTCCTTTTCCTTCCTCTGTTACTTTTCTAGCCGAGTCTTAGTGATTCCATTACTTGGTTTGTTCTTGTTGGTCCTTTCTGTATCTTCTCTTAGTACTCTTGCACACCTCTGAAATGAGGGGGGACAAACAGGTTCGATTTCCTATTCCCTTTTGTGAAGGCTGATTGTTTTATGATTACTGAGTATCGAGCTTGATGTTTTCACGGGATTCTGTTTGGTAACTTCAAGGTATTTCTTTCCTTTAGATGTTTTTGTTGATTGCTATTTCATAAGCATGATCCTGTGTGCGATTCCTTTTCTCCTTATGCAGCACTTCACATTTTTTTGGCGTAGACGTCAGTCTTCAATTTCATTTCAGCGGGAAGTGTTCCAAGGTTCTTACGCAACTCTTTGTATCTGGCTTTTGCTTTCCTACCCAGAATAGCTTAATATCAGCAGATACTCTCACCTGTCTGGCCCTAAGGACACTCAGAATGAGGTGTCACTTCTGACCTCTCATGCTTGTGCTTATTTCTGTTTCTGAGTCTTGTCTCCTCTTCATCACCTACTTACTCCTCTAAGGATGATCACACTTATCCTAATGAAACTCGCTTTCTTTAAGAGCTTTTCTCTGGCCTGTTAGCTGGATCATCCTTTGTTTCAGTGCTGGCAGTCTTAAAGACTAGTAGATATGTAAGGGCCCTGCTTTCCTCTTTAAAGACCTCTGTCATTATGGGTTATTTTGTCATCCTTTAATCTTACTTTAACACAGAATTAAAAAATAGGTATTTTAAATTGTGTGTTGAAGTGCAGTTTGAAGAGAGTTTGGGATTAGAACTGAAGTTTGAAGCTTACTGGACCACATCATTCCTTGCAGGGCTTCCACAGAAATTTAACTACTTTCAACTGACAAACACGAAGTGGGGGATACTTTATTTAAAGTGCTGCTGCTTGAGAGGAAAAAACTCTTTTAACTTAAGCCACACGTATTGAAAAGAACACTATACTATTTCAAATAGATTGTGAAGAATTGCCTATCTAAATTCTTGTTGACAGGTTTTAAAATAGATAATAAATCCCTAATTCAGTAAATTAATGAAATAAAATCCCTAATTTACTTGATTCAGCCGTTCCAAGTACAGACGACGAGCTCACTTTACAAATGTCTCAGCCTTTTAAAACCACATATTTTTCAACCTTCTTCTGCCCAAGGTAGATAATTCTGCTTTGTTGATCCACTGTTGTTCTTAACCATCATTACGATTGATACAATTACACTGACAGAAAAATAATTTTATAATAACAGAAGTTGAGTTCCAGTGAAAAAGCAGTTGAGAGGAGACTGTGTAATGTCTGGTAAAGCCCCACAGTAGGGGCTGAGGCTTATTTTAATAAAATTAAGTGAAAAATTGAAAAAGTGGCAGTAGGTATTAAGATGAATGGTAAGCTAATAGGCTTTTTTTTTAACATAGAGCAGATTGTTGCTGCCCTATTTAATAAATGTACCATAAAGTAATGTGTGGCCTTTAAAGACAGGAAGACGAATAAGAATGGAGTTACACAGTAGGCAACAAAATTAATAGTTCAAAAATTTAGATCTGTTGTTATTAAAATCTTCTGAACTTTAATTATGATTCATTAAATATTTTCCTATGAGTTGTGATATTATGCATATTTCATGAGAAGGAGAATGGAGAATAGTTTACATTCTTTTGTGTGAAGGAATTATGGAATGATCACTTTGAGAGTGATTTTTCATTCGCTCACTCTGACCACTTACTATGAAGTAAAGCCAGCAACTTTGATTGTATAGACAGCTTTTGGAAACCATCATTTCGAAATGATTGCTCTGCATGCAAGGTCAAGAATAAAAACATATCCATTAACTATTTCAACAAAAATAAGTTGCTGTACAAATTTTACTATAAACTGTTGATGTTATTCCTAAATATAACACCTGAAACTTAAAACATATGAAACATATTTATGAGCATGTGGCGTTTTTAAAATTATAATGAGTGACACACAATGACCATTTCTGGATCATTTTGTAAAGGTAATTATCTTGTAAGATTGGCCATTGTCAACACTGGTCTGCATTTTCAGCAACCTGAGTGTCCCACCAGGATTGGTTTCTCTGCTTTTAGTACTTCTACCTCCTTTCCTGTTCCAGGTCTTATTCTTTATGCAGTAATTAATTATAATGGTGCATTAAAAAGCTGTGTGAAGGTCTGCATATGTGAAACTGAGTGTGTCAGTATCTTTAAATTGATCTAGATGAGGTTTTGGAAGACTCTTTTGGAGCACGTGCATGTTACTTCTTTTTTAATTAAAAAATCCGCATGGTGCTTGGTTTTTCCAAATGTTTAAAGCCTGTTTTTTTTCCTACCTTCCTTTACTGTAAGTGTCCTAAGCTAATCTTTGCAGGCAAATTATCTTCACATCCCTCCTCCCCAAATTATCATATGTATTTCCAAGTGCAAGGTCCTGCACCTG
>NW_010269674.1:0-5733 GCF_000690775.1 Eurypyga helias
CCTCCCGCAGGGAGAAGCTGCCTCGGCGCCAACCTGCGGAGGTACCTCCACGGCCGTACTGCAGCTGCGTCTCCCTGGCCAGTCACTGTCGCGTCACAGTTTTCATTAAGGCTGATTGTTCAATATTTCTTTCCTAGGTTTCTTTTTTACTGCTTGAGCTTCTAGTTTTGTTGGGGTTTTTTTCTTCCCTCGCTATCGCGATAACATCTTTTTCTCAACGAAAAATCCGCCACCTACTGTAAATGTGAGTAACTGGTCTCTACCTGAGAAAGTAGCTGAACAAAGCTTTCCCAGTCATGTAGCATCCGTATCCATTTTGTGATTGTCAATTTTGGCCACCGTCCTTGTGTTTACATCTGCAGCGACAGCGGCGACAGTTCCCAGCACCGTGCGATAACGGCAAACGTTTTAACCCTGTCTGGGGAAAAAAAAACAAAGCTGTAGTTTGAGCTGAAGAGCTGCTCTGTAATTTGAGGGTGCCTGCTAGGTTATTTGGGCGAGAGGGGTCACGCAGCCCAGCAAGTCACGACCCACGACACTCAATTGACACAAAAAAAAGTCACGTTAGCAACACTTTAATAGTGTTGCAAGCAGCTACACTCATTTCCCGAGCAAAGTGTTTAGCTCTTATTTTTCCTAGTTTAATCATCTGGTTGAATGCATTTTGGCTTATTAGTCGCAATTTTCAGTTTTAACGTTCCGACTCAGAAAGACCTCAAATACACCTCCTCCCCCAGCATCCTAAACCGAGCTTTTCTTAGAGCAGGGCAGCTAACGCAAAAAGCCTTTAACGCGAGCTGCACGCCAGCTTTAGCATTTGCTAATGGTCCAGGTTAAAGCCAGAATGGAATTGCTTTCCCAAGCTGTTTTCACACGCGTTGACATCGGAACTGCATTGGAATAATGATGGCCTTTTTTTTTTTTTTTTTTTTTGATTCATAAACCTAGAAAACTTCTGGTCCCTCGGTCTGCACAGTTAGCATTAACCCTTCAGCTGAGAATGTTACTTGAGATTTTGTGCCCCGGCATTGCGGAATGACAGTCTGGGAGCCACCAGGATCCTCTAACGGCACACGCTGGGAAGAAGACCCGTTCTCCTCCCAGCAGCAGCGCTGGCACTGGTTTGATGGTGCGGTGAACTGCTCGTTTTCTGCCAGTTCAGTTGGGTGAGCCGCCTGTAATGGAAGCGACAGCGCTCATACAGGCACCGCTGCTGGCAGGGAGGAAGCGGGAGTAGCTGCTTGGGCGTGAAGAGGGCAGCAAGACTACTCGCTCCTTTGGGGAACAGCTGGTTAGACGATTCATCCGGAGCGTGAAGCTGCACTTGCACGCAAGGACCAATTTAAACTACTGGCCTGAAGGCTGGGTTGGCACTAAAATAGCAGCAAAACCCCCTCCTATGTTCTTTTGCAATGGTTTTAAACGGGATAATCATGAAACGGCTGTAATGAAGCAGCCTAAGTGGGAGGCTGCAACATGCTGAATTGCTGCAGCTGCTCACAAACACCATCTCCGAGACTATTAGATCCCTTTGGATTATGTTTGTATTCACCCTACCAAAGCCAGGTTGCAGATAACCACACCAAGGCTTTTAGGTGCAGTGGCAATACGAGTAATTAATAATAATCAGGAAGTGATCATAATCCTATGAATGCATTAAAAACAAAACAAAAAACACCCATCAAAAAGAGGCTGAAATTCTTTTAGGGAATCACAGATCCATTGATGTTCTCACATTGTTCAAAGGGAACAAGAAGCCTTTGCTTGAAGATGCTACAGAGCTGTGTTTTCAGCTGCTGAGGATGTGCTTCGATTTTTACAAGTTATTTTACTGGGGAGAACCGTGAGGAATAAAATGCTGAAAATGAATCTGAAATTCTTAAATTGTCACCATTGTGCCAGTTATGTAAAGCTGTTTGGTTCCTCCTTCAGTTGGGTGATTTGCCTAACATAAGAGATCTGGTTATTTTGACCTAATTTATTTTTATTATTGAGTTCTTTACACAAATCCCTTTTAAGACTAAATTAATCTATATAAACTCTACCACTAATAATTTAACTACTTTCAGAATCAAATTCTCAGATGTTAATCCAAAGTTTTCATGCTTTCTTCTCACTTCAGCTCTTTATGTGTCTTTCTGAATCGATTCTTCACAGTAATCCTTCTTAGCTGTCCATTACCTTTATCCATTTACTTCATCATTTCTTTCTTATCCTTTAATCTGCCTACCACTTTTTATCCTCCCATCTCGTTAACAGTGTTTCATTAGAAACTCAGTTGTTTAGTTACATAACTTTTCTGCTTGAAGTTGGCCTCTTTTTCTCATTTCTTTTCCGTTTTAAGATTTTATGCACCTTTAAATTAAAACTTCCTGATTTCTCTCATATTGAGCACACTATTCCTCTGCCCATGACCTCTGGCATGCTCCTCATGTAATTTCTCCCCTGGAGTTTAAAACTACAGTGGTAAGAGAAGCATCATCCTCTAATTATTTGCACAACATAGTTAGGAATTAGCCTAAACTGTATCATCCTTATAGCTCAGTTGATGGGAATCATAAATTTTGGGACAGAGAAGAAAGCAACTTTCCATAGTCCTTATCCACAGAGCTTTGAAAATACATGTCTGTTCTCGATGGCAGAGCAGTGTCTCTCCAGGTCATCCCAAATGGAAAGAAGTGTAAATGCAGCACCTGTGCAGAGAGATGACAAGCAAAGCCTCTGCTGAGAGGCCACACATATTTTTATATTCCTTTTTTTTATTATTATTGGCCAAGCTTCTTGAAACAAATGTACGATATTCCGTAACGGCCATGTCACATGCTGCAAATACATGTTCAGACGGACAATTAAAACCAACCACATACCAGTCAGACTTTTCTGAATTGAGGATAACCTGCCATTGATTTCGGTTGACTAAACAGACGCTAGATGCAAAATCTTTCAAAATAAGGTACGATTGAAGTGACCAAACACGGATGCAGCTGACTAAATGTAAGTAAATGCTTCTGAACATTTTGGATTCCATATGCCTGTCAGTGGAGCACTACATGTAAAGGCAATTTTTCCAAATAAAATGGGTAAGTATATTTTCCTTCTGTTTATTAATGGAAGCATGTTTTGTTTGTTACGGCAATACCTTGATAATGAATACCCTTTCTGCACATGCCACCACCGCAGCGGCCATTTCATGTATCGTATGTGGATCCTCGGTTCGTCTTCAGTGCTAAAGGAGTTAAACCTGCCAAATGGTGAGCAACCACAGTTCTGAGTAATGTCTTCAGGAGCAGAGAGACCTCAGCATCTCACATGATCAGACTGTTAATTGCCAGTAATTATCCATTCCCTTAAGCTTTCTAGCCACAATTTTAATTGCAGAAAAAATACTAAGTTATTAGAGGAACTGTAGACTTGACTTTACAATCCCATAATTTATGCATAGTTTCAACCACCTTGGACTAGAGTACTTTCAGTAATACGCCCTGTAGCTGGAACCGCTTCTCATCCTACTGCTTTTCTAACAGTGTTGTCACTTAACTCTCAGGGATCCTATGGGAACAGGCTGAGAGAGTTGGGCTTGTTCAGCCTGGAGAAGAGAAGGCTCCGGGGAGACCTTATTGCAGCCTTCCAGTACCTGAAGGGGCCTACAAGGAAGCTGGGAGGGGACTTTTTACAAGGGCCTGTAGTGACAGGACAAGGGGTAACGGGTTTAAATTGGAAGTGGGGAGGTTTTTATTGGATATCAGGAAGAAATTCTTCCCGGAGAGGGTGGTGAGGCACTGGAACAGGTTGCCCAGAGAAGCTGTGGATGCCCCATCCCTGGAAGTGTTCAAGGCCAGGCTGGATGAGGCTTTGAGCCTCCTGGTCTAGTGGAAGGTGTCCCTGCCCATGGCAGGGGGGTTGGAACTGGATGATCTTTAAGGTCCCTTCCAACCCAAACCAGTCTGTGATTCCATGATTTCAAGGTCCACTAACATATTTTTAACTAGACAAATTTTATTTTACTCTCAGATCACCTTTTATTAAGATCTGAGATCCAGACATTTTTACCTGAGAAAACATTTTACTTATTTAAACTACCCAGTTGTATTTGAAGACCATGCTGAATTAACTTTTGGAAATATAATTGAAGTTATAAGAAGTAAATTGAATAGATTGGGCATATTACCAAGGCTTTAAACTTTAGCTGCTAGAGAAACTCTGGTATCTCCTCTATGAAACATGTAAAAACATCATTAGAAATAATGAAAATTATGTATTTTGCAGGATGTATAGAGGTTATTAGAGATTAAAATGTAATGCCAAAGGTCTGAGTAAAACATACCAGTCTTGTAGAGATGTGTCAGTAGCCTGAGACCCTCCAGTGCAATTTGCACACAATAAAAATGATGAAAAAATTAATCTGATAGGGGGTTGAGTGGTTTGGTGGGTGTATTTTTTTTTTCCTTCTCAAATGGCACTAATCTTTTTTGATTGTAATGACAGATTATAATTTGTTCTGCCAATAAGAACCACTCCAAAACAGATTTAGGGGAACTGGAATGACCAAAGTTCGTAAGAGACTAATCCCTAGCTAGAAATTTTACAAACACCTCTAGAACTTAAGGCAACCCACCAGATTTTATGCCTGTGTTCAGTGTATCATCAAAAAGTTGAATGTGGCAATGATTAAGACAGAGAATGCATTGAATTATTATATTTCTCTTCAAAGAAGCGTTTGATTGTGGAACAGATTCTTATTTTGGTTTTTGTTTGTTTTTTTTCATGTAACAGTCATCCCCTGAAATTTCCTGACACACAAGACTTTGAATCCAGTGAAGAACAACAATGGGTTTTTTTTAAATCTAAGTTTTAATCTCAAATCCTGTGTGCTTGTGTGCAATTATAGCATAATTTCCAGGTGAGAACATACTCAATTTAAAAAAAAAAAAATTAAGGTTTCTCCCCCCAAAAAAGGGTCTGGGATCATCTTACTAAAATCCCTGTTGCTGTTGTTGAGGCGGAGTTACTGAATGCCACCTTTGCCTCCGTCTTTACTGCTAAGACTAGTCCTCAGGAGTCCTAGAGCTCAAAAACCATAGAGGAAGTCATGAGAAAGGAAGGTTTTGCCTTAGTTGAAGAGGATTGGGTTAGAGATCAGTTAAGCAAACTGCACATCCACAAATCCATGGGCCCTGACAGGATTCACCCACAAGTGCTGAGGGAGCTGGTGGAAGTCATTGCTAGGCCACTCTCCCTAATCTTTGGAAAGGCCTGGAGAACAGGAAAGGTGCCTGAGGACTAGAGGAAAGCCAATGTTACTCCAATCTTCAAAAAAGGTAAGAAGGAGGACCCGGGTAACTACAGGCTGGTCAGCCTCACCTCCATCCCTGGAAAGATGATGGAACAACTTTTTGCCATCTCAAAGCACGTTGAGGAAAGGAAGCTTATCACGAGTAGTCAGCATGGATTCAACAAGGGGAAGTCATGCTTGACCAGTCTGATAGCTTTTTATGACGGAATCACCAGATGGCTAGATGAGGGGAGTGGATGGTGTGTACCTTGACTTCAGCAAAGCTTTTGACATGGTCTCCCATGGCATCCTCATAGACAGGCTTAGGAAGTGCGGACTGGACCATTGGATGGTGAGGTGGATTGGGAACTGGCTGAAGGAAAGAGCTCAGAGAGTTGTAGTCAATGGGTCAGTCTAGTTGGAGGCCAGTGGCTAATGGTGTCCCTCAGGGATCAGTGCTG
>NW_010269675.1:0-20839 GCF_000690775.1 Eurypyga helias
GGGGAAATCCCTACTGCTGGCGGGACTCACCCCAAAGTTACACCATCTCATTGCTGAGCACCTCACCGTTAAAAAACAACCCCAAAACACCTCCTGAGGGGCCTGCAGAGAGCCCCAAACCCACCCCAGCTACACCACGCACAAGCCTCGGACACCTCCCAGCCATCCCGACCAAGCCGTGCACTTCCAGAGGGTGCAACTCCCAGCTGGCCCCCAGCACCCCCTTATTGATGTGAGGTTCATTCTCGCAAGTAGTAGCTAATTAGATGATTAAGAAAGAAATTAGCTGCCCCCTCCCCACCCACAGCCTGGCTGCCCATACCCCCCTGCACTGCTGGGGGTCTCCGTGCTGCAGCTGCGGAGGGCTCAGCAAGGTCTGAAGTTCTTGCTGCAGCATCAGTGCGGGCACCGGCCTCTCTTCTCTGCTCAGAGTCTGTGCATCTAAATGATTAATTAAAAGATGTAAATGATTAATTAATTCCTGAAGTGGCAGGGGACCTGGGGCTTTGCTCTGAGGTGCAGCAAGGCCAGGTGGGGGTCAAGCAGGGTCCATGCTGTGCCAGCAGCCTGCCCCTTTCCGACCCACTTCACAAACTTCAGGGTTAGGAGATGCCACCAGTCACAAAGGGTTTCTTTCCCTTTTTCCCTTCCCCTCTCTGTCCCAACATCATTTTATTGGAGTTTTGGAGGCTTTTGCTTTCCTCCCCAGGTAGGAAGGGGGGGGGTGTCATGTACCAATGAGGCTCTCAGTGGCCCCCAAAAGCTGGAGCTGTAAGGAAATCATCGGCTGTTGCTAGGGATGCTGCAGGAGCATGCGAGCAGCCAGGTAGGAAACAGACACCTGTTTCACAGCCCACCTGAGACCCCTCGGTGCACGTAGAGCAGCCTCGGGATGCAGATGTGGGATGGAGAAACCACCCAGCCTGGACCCCTCACAGCCTCGGCTCCGCTCTCACCCTACCCGGCTCCCTGCAAAGCCAATTCCCGTTTGTCAGGTTCCATTCCAGTGCAGGGTCCTTCCCTATGCTTGTTTTGATGCAGTGCTGCTCCTGGTGTGTGCTGCAGCAACCAAAACCGGAGCCTGGTCCCCCCCCCAACCATCACGGACACTGGTCCTGGGTTGCTCCCGAGCTGCCGCAAGCTGCGCAGGGCAGACACGGACCAAACGCCAGGCGAATGCTTCCCATATGCCTTTATTTGCAAAGTTACAGGATTTTTTTTACAGGCACTGTGCGTTGGTGTCTCAGACCAGTTCGGATTTTTCTCTGTATTACCCAATGACCGAGGAGGGGGGAGGTGGGAGCGGGGGGAAAAATCCCTCACAGCAACCGTTCCAGCCTCCGGAAAGGCATAAGACATCTGAGAGGAACAATCTGCTTCTTCCGAAGCCATGAAGCAAGGGATCTGGTTTATAAACAGGCTTAAAAAATAATATACGTATATAAGAGCAGCTCGAAGCTAAAGTACAGCGATAACTGGTACATACCTACGCGTATCTGTTCACACCCTTTCACCAAAGCTGGAAAAGGGATGGTTTAAAAACTAAAAACACAGTTAAAAAAAAAAAAGGGGGTACTCCATGCATTAAGTTTTAGTGTTTTGTGCAATTAAAATGGGATGAAAATAAATATAACTTAAAAAAAACCCCAACCTTTTCCATGACACTAATGGAACAGAGGCAAGTCTATAAGGCACTTCCACATGGGCTAGTCTAGAAAGCCTGGCAAAGAGCTAAAACAGCGCGACCCTTTACAGTGGCACCAGCTGAGCTGAAGACATCTGTCTGGTGAGACATGAACCGGGAAAAACCTTCGGAGGCTTCAATCCTCAGGAAAGAGGCTGAGGCATGGCCTGATGGCCAACTCCTCCTCCTTATTGCTGCTGGGAGAAGACCTCCCAAAACCGAGGGTGCCTGCTGGATGATGGCTATAGGGCTCTGGAGCATCACTCCTGGGGAGAGGGATGAGACAGTGGGTTTGGGGACGGAGCGGATGAGGGACCTCCAGCGCTTCACACTCCTCCTGTTCCCAACGTGAGGGACTCCCGGGTTTGTCCTGCAGTCCCCCCTGCCCCGTCGGCCTCTCCATGGCTGACCTTTAGCAAGCCAGCTCTGTGAGCAAACCACTTACTTCAAATGTTCCAGGAAGTTAAAAAATAGCCTCCGCCCTAAATAGAGAACTGGGTGTTTTCGCAGGAGCGCGGAGGCTGTCCATGTAGCCTAGGGGGCCAGTGCCGAAAAGCAGCGGTAGTCAGCCAGCTCTGCGGAGAAGGGAAGGCACGGGGGTGCCTGACCCCAACTCCGCTTTGCCAAAAACAACTACCCCGGCCTCCTTGAGGCTGCTTTGCCGCTGTAACCCTTCTCCCGCGGCTGATAAAAATTACAGAGATGCTCCAGGGTCGCTCTGGGCCAGGGGCAGGCACCGGTGGCACTACCTCTGCCAAAAAAAGACTGATCAACGTGGACAGCTACTTTAGGTCTCATAGTAGTCCCTTGTAAGCCGTTTCTCTCTCCCCTAGCCCTGCCCAAAGTCTTTATCCCCCATGGAGGGCTGGAACCAGCTCCTAGCAGGCGAGCTGAGTCTCTAGAGGAGCAGGAAGCATTACCCACCACACCAGTGCAGCCAGCATGGGGGAGGCAGGTGGGAAGCACCTGGCCATGGTAATTATCCGTGCCTGACCACACAGCCCCACAGCAGGAGGGAAAACCCTCACTCTCCAGTGCTACTGGCAAATAACGCAGCAACCTCCACGGGATGTGCTAAACACAAATGAAACCCCAAATATGCCTTTCTAGCATCTCTTAAGGCTCCCTGGGTGAAAGGTGCTGGCAAAGACACCTAAAAGGTATCCTTTGCTGTCTCCACGCCTTGCTCACACACCCCGGCCGCCGGAGGGTCCTGGGCACGGCCTCCGAGTATTTTGGGATGAAGCTACCGATCCCAGCGCAGAGAGAGGCTCCTTCTTCCATCAGCCCTCTTAAAGGCCCTCTTAAAATCAGGCTGCTCGAGAGACAAAAGCGCGATAGGCCAAGCACACGCTCGCCTAAGCAACGCCTGCCGGGCTGCTCCCGGCCGGCACAGTGGCGAGCTCGCACCGACTCCGCGAAGCCGAGGTTTCAAGTTCAGCTTTTGTTCTGGCAGGTTAGCTCTCTATTTACACGGAGAGGGGGAAAAAAGAATAACCAAGACAACCTGAAAAATCCACAACAAAAACGCCTTAAATAGGGAGAGTATAGGTTTCAAACGAGAAGGGCGAGGGCTGGAAAGTGTCTTGTAGTGCAGTTCAGAAGAGTCAGTCGGGGGGCAGGTTGGGGGTAGTGGCAGAGTCGGACACGCGGCTTTAATGCAAGTCTTCGCTCTGGGACAACTCTGTCAGGATCTGAATGAGGTTGTCCAGCCCCCAGAGGTAGCCATCCTCTCTGTTCCCTTCCACCCAGGGCACGTTGTGCTGGAGAACTTGTCCCTCCGGCAGCGGCGTGGTTTTCCCAAAGTCGATCATCCAAACTTTGGCCTGTTCCTTCTTGTCGTGAATGAAGAGGAGGGAGCTCCCGATCACCTGCGGAGAGGAGAGACCAGTTAAGTGGTGCTCCTACTGCTCATCCTCAGCCAGCTCCGGGGCGCTCAGACACCTTATCTGAGGCTGCGTTTGCAAGGACGCTGAGATTTCACACGAACAGAGGTGAGCTCTGTGCCGAGCCGGCTGTGTTTGTGCATGCAAAGTGGGTGTTCAGACAACCTGCTTTACTCATACAAATCCCAGCTCTTGGCAGCAGGAGAGGATAAGGAAAACATGGGTATGAAAGACAGAGAAGCAATTTTGGAAACTGAGTCAAGGTCCCAGGGGAAGGAATGAGATGAATTGTCCCAGCTTTCTGTTTTTCAAGGCTGGTTCTGTGTGACCAGCTCGTGCCATCCACACTTGCCAGCCCTGCAGACATCACTGTGGTTACCTGCAGGGTGCTGTCTTCTGTCTGAAACACCATCCAACTGCACCCAGATTCCCCCTAGAATATCCTACTGGCTTTCCCAGTGCTCTGGGGATGCAAGTTACTGGGGCACATGTACATGAATTTCCTTTTCCATTAATTCACTCAGCAGCATCTGCTTTGAAGGGGTGTTCCTTATCCTGATCTGCCTTTGGGAAAATCCTGCAGTGAGTACTGGCCTGGGCAAGCCTCGGGGAAGCCCACGGGTGCATTTTGGGAAGGTGAAGCACATAGTCCTTGACAGCAGAAGTCTCAAGGCCTCTGACAGCAGGACAAGACCCCACGAGCTCAGTGCTCACCACCCTCGGAGCAGAGAGATGCTCAGCAGGTGGATGCCTCCAGCTCAGCCCCCCAGCCCATCCCAGCTCACAGTGCCAGCCAGCCTGCTGCAGCTTCCCGGTGTCTGGGGACACGTATGTGTGTCGGGTCATTCACCATTGTGCTCTTCTGCTGAATCTGCTCCTGCGGTCAGAAGATTTTAGCAGGTGCTACAGAAAAGCACCAACAGGTGTGCTCCAGAGCTGTCCCAAACAGAGATTGGTTTCCAAATCACGCCTGAGGCTCATGACTGGTGGATTACGGACCCGCTTGCCCTTGTATCCTGCCAGGAGCAGCCCACAAGAGACACAGCCACATGGAGAAGCGTAGCATTAGGGGCATCCAGCTGCTGTCAGCCCTCCGAAACAGCAGCACTAAGTGTTATGGGGGGCTCCCGTGTCCATAATCTCACTGGGATTTAGCCTGAGGTTTGCCTGTAGACAAGGGTTTTGAAGGGGAAGCGCGTACGGGTTGCAAAAGCTATCATGAATTTACATTTCTGAGGAGACTTCCTCCTCCAGCACACTGGGAACATGTCCAAGGTCCAGAGATACGTATTATTTCCCAGAAATGCTTATCTTTAGCTCTTCTCTTTCTAAGCTCTCACAGCCGTCTCTTGGACAAGACGGAGCATTTTAATTCTAAGGACAAGCCGCCTGCTGACATTCTTTGCTTGCCTGTCCCAGGTCGCTGAATTTTCCTGCAGCTCCTCGGAGAGGCTGGGAGCAGCGAGGGCCCCGCAGAGCTTGGCAGACCTTCATCTCACAGTGGGATGGAAAGTCAAAGCTGCTGCTTTTTAATTTTTAAGGAGTGGAAACTCCTTTCAAAACTCCCCTGAAAGGCTGTTTTGTTTCTGTGTTTTCAAACGAAACCCTGGCACATGGTTTCAGGGAGCATTTGGTTTCCCATGTTGAACTGACCTGAAACACTCTGGTTTTGAAATTTCCCTTCGGCTGCCTCACAGGCACTGCCGTCAAGAGGCACAGTCCATCCATGTCTGGCTCCTGGCAGGACCCTCCACCTGCAGCCGGGGCTGAGGTGGCCCACATGGCTCTGGCTGAGGGACAGTGGGATCTTGGAACTGTGGCTCCCATTTCCTGTTAGTCAGGGGTTCCTATGAGACTCTTTTGCCCACAGACAACACGTGCCAAGGACACGTGCTTTCGTGTTTTGTTAAGTAGATGCAAGAGCAAATACCCTTTGCCAATGCTAAGTCAATGATTTAATTAAATTATGGAGTGTTCAGATTTTCATTGAAATGGCCAAAAAAATGTAGTGTTTCCTCTTTGTTTTCCCACCAGAACGGAATTTCCACTGTAGAAATTGTTGATTTCGTGGACACTCATTCCTGAAGGAAAGTTATTCCCAGGGAAGAGTCCTGACTGTGGTTCCCCAGCCAGCTCAGCAAAGGCAGTTTTGAGATATCTGCAATTTATGGCCACGTTGAAGCCTTGTTTGATCACGTGGAGCAGCTGGCTGCCAAATGATACCTGACGATCAATTCAGACAGGCATTTCTCTCCAGAAAACCCCTATACTTCTACACTAGGGATTTTTTTCCCAGTTGTATTCCTCCTAGATCACTTTTAATCTGTATGAATGTGGGTTTACATTAGATTCGAGCCCATGTCAGATGCGTGAACGTGGTATCTGTATTTCCATGTATTAGATAAACACTCAGGGTATTGAGGGGTATGAAAATACAGATAGAAGAATAAATTTGAAGTTGTAGAAAATTACAACCCCTGACTTTGACCCCACATCTCCTTGGACAAGCCGAGCTTAAACCGTTTGCATTTCCAGGCAGACCTGAAGCTGAGCATTACCTCATGGCATTTGAAGAAGGGGGATGTCTCCAGGGTAGCGCGGATACCCTTCAACCGGTTAAGGTAACTGTTCTGGAATGACAAAAACCACAAAACCAATCAAGCCGTCAGTGCTGCAGGAAGTCTGCATCAAAACCGCTGCGTGGGGCAGACAGGGAAGCCGCCCCTCCCGGCGTCTCTCCGGGACACCGTGTTTGCAGGGAGAGACGCTGGGGGTGTCCCTCAGCTGCCCTGTGCTCAGCATCCTCCTACAGACCTGTCCCCTGGGAGGGTGTCCCCTCTTTTTTGGGATCTACTTATCCTTTTGGCCTCTACGGCATCCTGTGAGCTCCTCTGGCTTCTGAAACTTAGGGAGAGCATTTGCTTTTGCTGAACTGGTGCTTTCTGTAGACTCTGCCTGCTGCAACCATGGTACTCCAAAACCATTCTCAGGGGGCCCCTTCGATAATTTGATTTTGAGGATTAGGCAGAAGGACCGAGCATAGGGACACACGCAGCAGCTACCTGGGCACTATAATACACCTGAATTTTCACACTTCAACTGCATCCGGAGATGTGGGGGTCGCTGTATTGCAACAGCTCCTGTTTGGCCAAGGAGCCCCGTGCAGAGCCCGGGCACGCTGGTGTGAGTGTGCTCCAAGCTCTTTACAGATAAAATGCCGCCGGGCAACTTCATTTTCAGAGCCAGGAATAATCCCTGGGTAACTGCTGTCAAAGGGAACATGCTGATTTGAAGAAGGCAATGCCCAGGGCCACTCCAGCTGGAGTCGTGCATTTGTAGGCTGCGTACAGTACAGCTTAAAATGGGAGCATTTGTCAAACAGGATTTTTGACACAGTTGGTGTAAATTGTTTACAGCTACATCTCTTATTCTCCTGGCAACACGGACAAAACTGGGAAATGTCAACTGCGGCTTGTCCGCACGAAGGGCGCAGGCAGGGGGATGCCTCGGCCACCCATCCTGCCAGGGTGGGAGACCCCACTGCCCGCGCTTTCGCATACTGGGGCAAACAGCGGGCTTGGAGGCTGCCCTCAGCCTTAGGGATGAGGGGGCAGAGCACGCCTGTGCCTTTGCAGGGTGTTTTCAAGCCGATCCCTGAGAATCCTCAGTGGACTCGGCCTCGTCTCAGGCAGCGCTGCTGCAGCAAACGTGTCCCCTCCTGGCCCGCTGCTGGTCTCCTCTCATCCCTGTGCCAGGACAGCATTTCTCTTTGCCATTTTTCATCCTCTTTTAAGAGAGGCTACTCGGGCTGCAACCCCTCAGGGCAGGCAACTGATGAGCCAAGGGCAGCCCCCACAGCATCCCCCACTCACCAAAACGTTGCGGTTGCCTCTGGTGAACTCCCTGAAGGCCTCTGTGACTTGTTCCTTTGTCCGTGTCTTCTTGAAGTCGCGGTTCACAGTGCCATCCTCCTTCTTGAAAAGAAGGGAGAGTGGTGAGTAGGATGGGGAAGGAAGGAGCCGGGATGAGAATGGGGGTTTCAGCAGCCAAGCATGTCCCCAAGTAGGATGCAACTAGCTTTTTCGGCAGCTGAAGGACCCATCTATGGCAGAGGGGTGAGAAGAGGCAGCAGCTCTCCTCCTTGAACATCCCAAACCATTCCACAGCTCTGTTGGGTAAGGCAAATGGCAAGTCTCCACCATCACACGCTTTCTGAGGACATCAGCAATGTACACAAGCTCTCATGGCCCAAGCGCTCTCTGCCAACAGCAGCTGGAGGCCTGTTTTGGGCCACACCATGCCCAAATGGCTTCCCACTGCTGCTGTGCCTGAGCAGAGGGTGCTGACACCAGCCTCGGGCTGCATCCCTGCTCGGGGGGGAAAGCCGAGCATGACCACAGCAGGACACAGCTGAGTGTGGATGGAGGCACAAAATTCCTCTGTGCGAATCCCCTGTGAGCCTCTGTAGCCAGGAGCAAGCCCCACGGCTGCTTGACTCATGACTCTTTTGATAGCCCATGGAGAGCAAACCCTCAGAGGGAGCAGCCGGGTACCGGGATGCAGCGAGCACCGGGATAGAGAGGGGCACGTCGTGCTTGGCCCCACCGCAGGGATGGCATTGCTTGCTCTGCCATGGGGACAGCACGCAGCCCTGACCCAGGGGCTCCCAGCTCAGCCTCAGAGCAGCTCTGTAGGTTGCACCCCATTTCCCCGGTCCTGCTGGGGCTCCAAGTTTTGGATCAGCACGGTTCATTGTCCAGAGCGGCTGCATGTCGGGCAGGCAGAGCTGGCTTCCTGGATATGGGGGCTATTTTAAACCACACATGCTCATGCTCACGGCCCTGCTTGCACAGCTCCGTCCCTCCGCTCCGGACAGCTCGTTTGCACACAATAGAGTGAAGGGACAGCAGCCAAAAAGATATCCTGTGGGCTGGGGAAGATGAAGTAAGGATGAAGAAGCAGAGCAGAGGTTGGGGAAGGAAGAAAGCACAATGAATAACCTGCCCTGAAGATTTACGTGCCCTGGCAGGACTCTGAGTCTCTTCCAGGGACGTGCCCTAGGATGGGGTGATGTGCATCCCCCTGGAGAGAGGGCTGGCCATGGGCATGGTGGTGGTGACCGGTCCAGTTTGGGGGCTGGCTGCAGAGAGCTGGGCAAGGCAAACCCAACACCAAACCCACACCCGATGTGCAGCTGGGGGTAAATCATTCAGCACGCTTCCAACTCCCAGCTCGCTTCCAAGCAAGCTGGAAGGAAGCTGCAATCAAAGGCGGTAATGAAAGCAACACGTGAAACATCCGAGTCTTCAGGAGAGACTTTGTTTGCATGGGGTGCGGCCAATGCACCCTGCTTCAAACCACCCTGGACCTGTCTTCAAACCAACCATGGTGCTGTCCCAGGCTAACATCTGGCAGAGCCACACATCAGCAGGGGCCAGGGACAACCTTCTGCCGCCGTTGCCATCCAACAGACCTCCTTGCCATAGCTGCCACCCTGCTGATGGACCAAGGAGCCAAGCTCTGTCTGTCTGCAGCAGTGCAGGGAAGAGGCCCTGCCCAGGATGCTCTGGTGGCACATGCACGATGTATAGGGGAAGGGTGCTATGTTGCTATACATCTGCCACGTGAGCCCTGCAGAAATCAACCCACCCTCTCCCCGGGGGACGATAGATATCAATTTGGAGAAGTGCCACAGTGCTAATTTCACATGTAAAGAGCAGAACTTTCCACAAAGGATCCAAGAAAGGAGATGGACTTCTAAGTGCTCCTAAAAATAAATGAAAACCACAGATGGCCTTTCAGATAAGGCAATCTCAGCTTCAGGAAAGCCAAGCAGCCTATCCGTAGTGCTGGTCCCATCGTCACCCGCCTCCCGCGGTTTCCTTGCCCAGCCAGACGCTGCTGCCGTGGGGCTGACAACTGCCGTGACATTTACAGGTGTCCAAGCCCCGAGGGGGCTGGCTTCCACACAGCAGAAATGTGAGAGGGGCTGATAAGGGCTACTGCAACCTCCGCCCCACCGGCGATTCCAGTTTGTGCTGGCGTCACTGGGGCAGGGTTCGGGTCAGCCGGCTCTCCCTCCGGCACTTTGTCTGGCCTTGGATGGGGCTCACAAGCTGCCCATCCTGGGAAAGTCAGGTGAGGGCTTTCAGAGCTCATTTTGGGACCTCCCAGACATCCCAGCCACAAGGAATACCATCCCCTCATGGCCTTGCGGCAGGCAATGGTGAGCGACTCTCCGACCACAGCAGGAGCTCAGGAGCCCCAACTGGGTCACCAGGCACCGCCTGTGTTGTTTCCAGCTCAGCAATTTTAATAGCCACTGTTTCTAACAGTTTCGAGCTACTCCAGAAAGTTAGAGGAGTGTCATTATCTCCTTTAATGGAGGAAAGGTTCCATTTTGAAGAGGAAAAACTGGATCCTCAAGGCCACCTGGGAAAATGAGAGCTCAGCTAGGAAAGGGTCCCCATCCTCATTCCCAGCCCCAAGCTGCCTGTTCGCTTCACCTGCCCACGCTGTCCCAAAGGCTACCACCACCCCTCTCCTTCCCCTGTGCCCCCTTCCAGCCTACCCAGAACCAAATCCTGCCCTTCCCTTGCATGGCAAGGCGCTTTCCGGTACCAGCCTCCAGCCACGAGTGAGGGGCAGGGCAGATTCACCCCTGTTCTTCCCAGGGAAGCATCCACAGTGGGAAAGAAAACATGGGGAAACTTGTCATTAAATAATACTTTCCTGAAACTCCCTTCGAGGACTCAGTAGCAGATCAGGGCACTGCGGACGCTTTCCCTAATGCAGAGGCTCAACCCCAGAAACAGGACAAATACAGGGATACAGCACAACCAGCTCTGCAGCCCTGATGGAAAAAAACCCAGCCGGGAACCAGCGTGAACTGTTAATGCTTTAGCTTAGGGGAAAATAATCCAGAAGCTGAGGGATTTAAGGAGAATTACAGTAATTAGAGCCTTGTTCAAATTAGCCAGCCCCTAGCAGCAGCAGCAGGATTACTCCTAGAGGCCATCACTTCTCAACATTTTCCAATTAAAGGGCTGCCTCACCTCTTTGGAAAAAATCCACTGCCACATCGCACAGCACCTCGCTTACAGTCGGCTAAAGCTGGGGCTCAACTCTCCCCACTCCTTTAAGGCTTTATTTTCCTCCACAGTGGGTTTTTGTGGCCCATGTGGGAATATGATTTGGGTTGGTTTTTTACATTTTTCATTTCAAGCAGCTCACATATGACCTGCTTTTGCCATAAAGACCCCACAGCGTCCTCAGATCACAAGCTCAGAAGCACCACCGGAGGCTAAGGATATATCATGTAGGACTATAAATAGAGAGATATTCCTGGTTATAGCAAGAAAGCAGGGAGAAGCAACAGTGCATGGAAGCTTTGGTCCCAGCTGGCCCACTCATATATAGCCTCAAGTTTTATAATAAGCACCAGCAAAACAACACCAATGGGAATGGGAACTAGGCAAAGGGTTGTCCCAAGCCAGAGCAGCTTGCAGCGCGCTCGTGGGTGCCCGCGGCAGGAAAGGGACTTTGGGAGAGCTGGGGGGATTGGGAAAGAGCTGGATGAGCAGGCAAGTGCCCTGACCCAATGTAGGGACTGCAGAAAGCTGCTGCAGGGGAGCATGGCTGGCAGCATCCCAGGCAGGGGCATGGAATAGGCAGGGGTGCCTTGTGTTGCTCATGCTGGAAAACTCTTGAAGGGGTTCGGTCCAAGGGCAGTGCCTCGGATTTCTGAGAGTGGCCAAGGCTGAGATAAATGCAACATCCTCTGCCAGCCATGAAACAGTTGAGCAGTCACGGTGCTCTCATCCCTGTGTGCAACACGGTCTGCAAGGCTTCCCACAGCCCGAGGGCTTCATCCCGCAGAGCGGGGCAGACAGACCCCTCCCCACTGGCAAATTGGCATCTAGGCAACCAGAAGCAGTGGCTACGCATAACCCACTCCTGCTGATCACCTTTTAAACCTGTGGTCTATCATCTGCATTCATTTGCTGTTTGCCCAGAGAAGCTGTGGGTGCCCCATCCCTGTAAGTGCTCAAGGCCAGGCTGGATGAGGCTTTGAGCAACCTGGTCTAGTGGAAGGTGTCCCTGCCCATGGCAGGGGGGTTGGAACTAGATGGGGCCCTTCCAACTCAAATCCTGCTGTGATCCTATGATCTGACTGGTGAGGCCAAGGCGAATGCTGCCAGGAAAATGTGCAAGATCTGGTGTAAAAGATTTCTCAGGGAATGGCTTAATTTGTTTTAATTCTCTCATTTTGACATTGCAATCTCCAGTCAGGAGAGGTGCAGGAGCTTAGGACCACAGAGACCCACATAAGCCTTCTGGGAAAAACCCCTGACAGAGATCAGAAAAATGACCTGTGATCAAGAGGAAGAAGCTCCTCCAACCAAGACATGTGTAGAAATCGAGCTGTTGTTTCCACTAAGAGTGAGCAGCTGCCCAGAGCTGCCACGGGGGCCCTCCAGCAGCACCCCAAGCCTGAATTAACGCAGGCACGACTTGACTGAGCTCCCCTTGGCTGCCAAGCCACCACCATGCCCAGGCATGAAAACCTTAGTTCAAGCGTGATATTGCCTTTAATACACGTCGTCTGGCTATCAAAACACCATTGCTAATGAGCACGCAAGCCTTCCACAGCCAACAGAACTGCTCTGCTGTTACAGACCTAACTTTGCTCAGACATCTCTCCTCCCACAAAGTCTGCTCGCTGGGAAAAAAACTCCCAGGATGGCTCTTCCAATGGGGACACAAAGCCATCCCAGCAGGTATCTCCAGAGATGCGAGTGCTGGCTCTGCGCAAGCACAGTCAGCAGGTTCTGCACGCACGCAGGAGCCGGCAGAAAGCACTGCTGCTTGTGCTCACCCCATTTCACAGGGCTCAGCTGCTGAATGCTTCCGGACAGGGATGTAAACACGGCCTTCTCACTGACTGTGGCTGAACTCACAGCTCCAAGCGGAGATGGGCACACGCTCAAGCTGGGATTTGGATTAGTGGCTCAGCCTGGTGGCACAGCAGCCTCAGAAACAAACATCTAACACGAGCTTTCAAGTTGGAGCATGGCACTTCGCATTTTGCAGTCCAGGAAATCAACCGAGGGGCTGATTTAATGAGATTATGGCTAAAACTGTCCTGTCGCACTGATGCCCTGAGCTCAGCTGTGCTCTCAGAAGAGCGGCGCTACCCCAGGCTGGTGCCTGGTGAGGGTGGTTTGGCTGCGGGGACCACGGATGCCTGGCTGCAACGTGGTCTCACCACCAGCCTGCTGTGTCTGTGTGTGAGTTTGGGTTACCAAACGCTTCCAGCAGCTCTTCCCTCTGCTCTGCACACCTCACCTTTATCCCCTCGATCCTGAAGCCCAGTGTGGCAGTTGAGCTGATGGTCTCCCTCCACTGCATGTAGCGGGGCTTGGTTACTGCCCGCAGCACGTTCTCCTCCTCGGTGGGGGCATCGGGGTCCACCTCAATCATCTTCTGGTACATGTCCTTCCTCAGGCTTGGCTTCTTCCGGGCCTTTATCAGCTCCTCCTCCAAGTACGTCCTGCAAGGGGTGATGGGCAGACATTAGCAGGGCCACCACACAAGGTGCCACACACCCACAGACAGCCCTTACCCCAGAAATCAGCCCTATTCAGGATAGCTGATCCCTGGGGAGTAGAGCAGCATAGGAAATAATGGAGCAAGCTTGGCTGCAAGTAAATGGATCCTGATTTAATTAGCACCCCATCATCAACACCTCCTATCTTCTCAGTTCATCATCACACGACCAGTTTGGCAATAAGAAGGGTGGTTATTTCTCAGAGGTCCCCACGGCGTGGCTGCCATCCCTTGGTCCTGGGGTCCTGTCCCCAAACCTGAACAGTCACTCTCACAAACATGGCTTTCAACATACGTCCAGGAAACCACCCAGGTGCTCCGAGAAGCTGGCTGGGTTGAAGGCGGGAGGCAATTTGCTGTATCCCAGCCCTCGGCATTAGCAGTATCTGCTGCTCCCTCCGAGATCCAGCCAAGGTGGGTGGCTGCTGCCAAAGCCGCTCCTGAGCCTCTCCTGCGCTTTCCCATCCACTCACACTGTGCAGTGCGAGGGCTGTGCCTCACTGGCTGCTAAACAGGGTGTTCTCACACAGGGCTGTGTCGCTGCTGATGATTTTGCCCAGTAAAGGTTTCAAGTGGACTGTGTAGCGAAAGCTTCCTGTACAAGACGGAGAAGGGAAAGGGATGCAGCCTTGGCCAGGTGCTTACCAATGTCCCTGGGACCTCAGCTCTGCAGAAGGGCTGTGCCCTCTCCCCATGTCCCTTCTGCCAAAATCCCAGCACTGAGGGTGCGGTTCACCCCCAGAACCAAGCAAAATGCAGGGTGAGGGTGCTCGGCAGGCGACACGCAATGGTGTTCCTGTGTTTCCCACAGGCTTAGCAAGGCCAACTGGTGTCTTTTCTCAGAGCAGGCGTTTGATCACTGAGCAGACACCCCCAGGGCATCAGACCCTTCAAAAAACAATGCAGATAAAAGCAATGAAGGGCTTCAGCTGAGATCACCAGACCCATGATTTTGGGGCAGATGGACTAAAAGAGCAAAACAAAACAGCAGTGTGCTCAGATGTGCTGCTCACGCTGCTCAGAAAGCTGGATTTCCTTTTGATGGGAATCACAGATCGTCTATGCAGTTTGGTGCCCCTGCATCTCTCCAGGCTTGATCCATCACCAGGGCTTAAGAAAGACAAAATGTTGTTTAAGGGTGACGGGAGGAGACCAGGTTGGCAGGAAAAACCCAAACCTGTATCTGCCAGCAGTAAGCAGCTGGCTCAGAGGACAGGTTTCACAGCCCTGAGGTTTAGTTTATCTGTCAGAGCCTCTCCTGCCCAGCCACAGAGATGCCCCACTCCCCAGCATCAGCCCAATTCACCCTCTCTCACCAGCTCCTCCCACAGCACCATCTTATGTAACGACAATGTCGCCAGGCACATCTGCCCCCTTGCCTGCTCTGCCTGTCCTGGCTCCAAAAACCCAGGAGCACAGATCACCTGACCTATGCACAGGAGGCTTTCCTCCTCCCACAAGACAGCTGTGGGAGCACCAAGGTGACGTGACCAGCAGGTCTTCTTCTGGTGGCTGTCACCTTTGGGTCCAGAGTGGGTCCCGTCTCCTTCCTGTGGCAGCATGGAGCATGCCAGCTGGGGCCACAGCCCCCTGCCCTCCTCCCCACCCCTCCGGTGGAAAGTATTCCTTGGCTCTTCCCTGCTGACAGCCCGACACGCCAGTTCGAGTTTCACATTGGGAGCTCAGGAGGGGAAAATAAAAGATTCCTCTCTCCCATAGAAGCCATCAGCTTTTCCAGCAACGCAAGCGTCTCCAACACGTCTGGGCTGTGCTTTCGCCAGCGAGGGGGGTCTCAACCCACCCAGCCACCAGCCAATGCAGGGCCGAGCGGCGGCCCCAGGCTGCCCCAGAACGGTCAGCTCCCGGGGTCACCAGCCCTGCTTGTGCTCGCTCCGGGACACCCTTGCCAGCCGTGGCCTCGCTAGCTCAAAGGCTGCTGCTGGCCAAGTGGCTGCAGCCTGGGATCTTGGCGTATCTGTAGATGGTTCTCGAGAAGGACACGGGTAATGTTGCTCATCTGTCAGGAATCGTTTCAAGAACTTTACATGAAAGGCACTGAGCAACTCAGCACACACGTTTCATCCCTTGAGCGTGTGTGGGAGCAGAGGGAAGTCTCTCGCTCAATGAAGCTGTGCCATTCAAGTGTCTTTATTTCACCTCCCTGGCACCCTGGGCAGGATTTCCCACACCTCCTGCCCCTTGGCTGTGTCCTCTGGCAGAAAGAGGCAGGTTGTCATCTCCCTAAAAGCTGCTGTGACATTCTGGTGTACCCGAACCCAAACAGCGAGCTGTTCCCTGTTTGCTGTGCCAAACCACTGCCCCAGCACACAGGATGGTCAACAAGTGGAGAAGGAATGAGCTTGGTGTGTCCTTCCCCTACCCAGGCTTCCCCACAGCCACTTGGTGTTTCAGAGGGCTTTACCCAGGAGATAAATTTTTTTTAATATCCCATCCTAAAAACCCAACAGTGTCCCTGAAGCCACTCACCTGACCCCCATTTTGCAGTCCATAACGCAGGGGGAGTCAAATTCAGCCAGCAGATCCTCCATCTGGTTGTATCGCTCCCCGTCCTTGACAACGTCACCGTGGTAGGCAGGAACGTAGGGCTTCAGGACATCGTTCATCAGGCGGTCGAGGCAGCGCTGCTCCGATTCACAGTGCTTCTTCAGTATCCTGCCGTTGGCTGCTGCCTTGAAACTACCTGAAGGGAACAAGGGACAATGTGACACTTGTTTTGGATGGGGGATGATCCTGTGCCTTCCCGAAAAGGGCAGCCCAACATCTTGGAAGTATCTCCGCTTACACCTGCCCCTGAGAGAGTAGCCAGAGGCAGGCACTTACAAGCTCGGGCTGCCAGATTCACAGGCAGCGTCAGGGTTTCGTCACACCTTAAACGGGGCAGAGACCTGCCCTGCAGCACCTAACACATTTGCTTTACAGCCGCTGTGTAGTCACGGCAGGTTCACACCTCATGGCTTTCTCTCCAAGCTCATGCACTGGGTATCTTTGCGCTGTGGAGCAGCAAGAGGACTGGGGTCTCAACCAAAGGACTCAGCTGAGCCAGAGAACAGCGTGACGCAGCACACAGTAACACCCGCTGGCCCTGCGAGCCCGAAAGCACACAGCACTGCCCCTCCTCCTCACCCTCCCTAGCCTTTGGTTAAGTCACTCTCCTGGGCTAAAGATGTGGGAGCCGAAATCTGTGACGCTGATGCAGAAGTTGGGCGATTCTGGCCAGCAAAGCCCGTTAACCTGAGATAACCAAGAGCCTTTCCACCACTCTGCCCCTCCCTGTGCTCCATACCTGCGTGTCCTGCTAGCTGGATCCAAGGGTACTTCTTCTTGAAAGACATCACAAACGGGGACCAGTGCACCATATTCTTGATCTTCCGCCATGATTTGCTCTAAGGAGGAAAAAAAAAAATCACGAAGGTGAATGCAGTGTTTAAGCTTTTACTGTCCGTGAAGTCACTTCAGGCAGCATGTGGCGGCTTTGGACAGGCAAGGAGGTACTGGAGCCAGCGCAGGATGGAAGCAAACAGAGAATCTGCTCTTTTCCCACTGCCCTGTGCCAAGCTGGAGCCGCTGGGCCTTGACTCTACATTCAAAAATCACGAGTAACTTCACTGAAGTGGATGGTGTTACACCGTTGTTCCAGCTGGCTGCTTCTGCCGCAGAGGGCCCAGCCAGCTGCCTTACCTTGTCCCCGCTCCCCAACACCCCCTGCAGAAGCAGCAGGGACATTAACCCATCCCTGGGTACTGCATGAGATCACGGCATATGGAGCAGGCAAGGGAGCCCAGGATTTCTCTCCGGCCACAAAATGAAACTCCAGCTCTCGCGGGCACAAGAGGCGCTCCGACAAGCGCGCTCCGACAAGCGTGCGCAAGCTCACCGCCTGGCTTTTGTTCCCCGCTGAGAGGCAGCTGCTTTGTCCATTAGGCTGGCAACCCGTGTGCGGCTGATCCGCCTGCTTTGGCCCATCCGTAAGTACGTTCTAGAGAACAACTCCCTTCTAACACGCCGTGTTTCTCGCCAGATCGATTGCACAAAACTATTTACATGACTCTAACGAGGGCTGCATCAGACACGCGAAAGCCTCCTTCGAAGGCTCTTTCCTGCAGGAGTTTTTCCCTGGATTGTTCTGGGGAACACGCCACCAGTAAAAGGCAGGGGGACAACCTCTTATCTTGATCCCAGAGGGCAACGGCGCAAACAAATCGGGCGAACAATACACAGGGACGACAATGGAAAAATGCCTTCTTGCGGGAGCTGGGACAAACAGACGGCACAGTCCTGGCTGCTTCAAGCTACTGGGTTGAGCCGGAAGCCCACAGATAAATTATCCTCGTTTGCTCTGCTCCGAAGGAATGGGAGGGAGCCTTCCAGAAAGCCCAAGTAATCTCTTCCTCGTGTTTGGAGAACTGGCCCCTGTTCCAGTAACGCTTCGCAGACAGGCAGGGAAGAGCCAGCAGCCCCGACTTGCAGTTTGGATGCTTGTCGGGGGTGAACTCACGGCGCAGGAATCCGTGCTGGGAACTGCTGACACGTTTAAATGGCGAGGAAGAAGCCAGACAAAGATGTTAGTGTCTGAAGCGTGGAAATTACATCGGGTTACCCCTGCACCAGCCCTGCCAGGCAGCCGGGATGCATCGCACAGACATGCCGGGGCTGCCCGCGAGGTGGGGACCGGAGTGGGAGAGGGGAAGAAGACAGGTTCTTCCTCACCTCCCAGCCCAGGAGGAGCAGGGTGGCCCTTCCCTGGACGCCTGCCCATGGCCGGGAGCGTACTGGCGCACCCAGGCACGGGTACAGCAGCGCAGGAGCTTGGCACGCAGCCACCTCAGCGCGGGGTGACACCGGGCATCCCCGGTGCCCAGGCTTCTCCGTGCCACGGGTTTGCTCTGCCGCCCAGCTTGCTTGCTTTGGCGGGAGGGGGGTGGGCAGTTCCCTACCTGACATGAGGATGAATGTTTTTATTTCCAAACGGAGTGCCAGAACTTGTGAGCTTTAGCTGTTCTTTGTTCTCCTTTTGGCAGAGAGCGGGAGGGAAGCGGGGGGGTGTCCCCTCCTTTTGTTTTTAAAATAGTAACATCAGGTTCTGGCTGATGTCATGAAAAAAAGGGGGAAGAAAAAGTCTCTGAGGGAGTTTGTACTCTAGACGAGAGTGACCCACCTCCTCTAAAAGAAGGAGAAGGGGTCCTCCCCCCACTGCCAGCATCCTAAGTCACTTAGTCCCAGGAAACACGCCAGGGCAACGCACCCTCCCAAGCCAAGATTTTGTTTTGTGGAGTCTAGAGCTTTACAGCTAAAACCTTGAGGTACTTCAAAGCACAGGCAGAATGAAGGCAAGTGGCCCCCAAAGCAGGGCAAGCCATCCCGGCTTCCTGCTGCTGGGGCTCTCCCAGGAGCGATGCGCTTCACTCTGGCATTTGCTCCCAGCACAGGGTAATGGCTCCAAGTCTCCCAGGGAGAAAAGCCACCACAAAACACAATCTGTCGGGCTGACCAAGACAGGAGGCTGGTCACTGAGCATACAAGGACCAGGTAGCACGTCCCCATCCCTTTACACTGGAGGGAAACCTTTTCATCCAGACGCCACCCCACATCAGACGCACCTTTGGTCAGGCATTTCCAACCCAGGTTTTAAGGACATGTTACATGGAGAGGCTTGAGGCTGTTTTGTCCACCTCAAGTCACTCTCAACTTGCTGGAAGTAGGCTGTGTGGCAAGTCATTGCTGCCCCAGGGGTCACCGGCAATTCTGCTTCATGCAGCCCCTTTCCCCCCAGCTTCATGGGGGCACTTCATGATGGTACTTGCAAGAGAGAGGGGACCATCCCCTCTGCAATTCCTTCAGGAGCCGTCAGATTTTTGTTTTACGCCTGCTCCCAGTTTTGCAAGGGGAAGTTTTCTCCATCAAAAGGAAGCTGTCCTGTGTCCTCAGCCCATCCATCACAGCACGCACAGGTTGCTTTGCAGAGCAGCCTGCGTGTACCAATTTTGGGGGGGGGCGGGGGGGGTGTAAATACATATACAGAATGTCCAGTCACTCTGTTTTGAGAGTGTTTGAAAGGTGGTGAGTTTTGCAAGGGGCAGGGGCTGCTCCCCTAGGAAACCAGCTGCTGCACGACCTCATCTGTGTGCTCTCCTCCCTGCAGAGGAGTGATGGAAGTTGGACCATGACAACACCGGTCAATGCGTCCAAGAGATTCTGCCACCCCTTTGCCCAAATATAACAGAATTCTCCACAGGTAAGGAGTTGCTCCCCAAAGGTCAGCCTTCCTACTCTCCCTACACCTGCAAGAGAGATGGCTGTGAACCATCGGCAGGGTCCTTTGCAGGGGATGGCCACGAGCTTCCAGCAAGAGGTCAGGTTTATTCAAACACCGGCATGCATTCCAACGTCTCAAAGTCAACGACTTGGCATCCCAGTCGTGCCAACCCCCGTGCTGGGCTCCTGCAGCCGGCCATGGAAAATCAGAGCCACAAGGCTCACACGAGTCCCGTTTGGCTCCATGGCCATGTGCAGGAAACAGCCCCCCTGTTCTCAGTCGGCTGCTGCCGCCCACCCTGCCCGGCGCTGCTCATATACAAAGGGAGCATTAAAGCTATTTACAGTACAGAAATCTTTAACCCAGCCTTTCGGGAACTGTAAGGGCATCACCTCCAGGGTCTTCTGTCCTTTTTGGTTTATATTTCAAGGAGTTATTGGTGCGTCGGTCCTGGAGCCCCGGTGCAGCTGTAGGCGCACGGAGGAGTAACCTGCCGCAACTCCCCGGACTCAGACTAAAGGATATGTCACCCAACTGGAAAAAACAGCTTTGCGGTGGCGTTACCAAGTGATGCTGGCAAAGGGCAGATACGTGCTCGTCTCGTTTGCCTACTAGGAAGTGAGCAGGCAGGTTGTCACGCCGGAAAGCTGAGCATGCTACCAACCCTTTTTCACGATCAAAAGCCTGCCTCTGCTTGTGGCACCTGCTCTTCCCCAAATCCAGCCCTGCCCTTGCTTTCCCTCCCAGAAAACGCACGAAGCCGTGTTGACTGGTTCCGCTCTTGTACACACAGCAACAGCACGTAGCCTGTATAAGCAGGGGGTATGCACGAGGTGTCTGATGCAACTCAACGCGTTATTTAAAACCTGTTTTCAGCATCAGCTGATGCCGACTAATTAGCTCTTAGGTGGCAAATTAGTTAGTGACTCTGGAAATACGTTTAGTGAGGAGCGGCACCGTTTTCCCTAATTGTCTGCCACGTGGAGCTGTCAGAACCAACCCGAAAAATGAACTTCCAAGGGTTTCTTCAGCACTCTGCCTCTGCCCTCTTACAGTTTTCCCTCTCCATGGAGCGTGGTACCCCGAGCCAGGGGTGGGATATGGGCCAGAGGAGTTAAACCCTCCCAGCGAGCACCCACAATTGGTCAGTGGGAGAGGAGTGCTGGAAAAACAATTTTATCTGCTGCATGTTTAACTTTACTTATCTGAAGCTTAAAGCAAACTCTAGGCTTTCCCCATCTGTCAATAGAGCTTCATATGGAAAGAACAACATAGGGGAATTTAGTGCCAACCCAGAAGGTCAGAGGATATATTGTGTTTAATTAGATTAAACAAAAAGTGACTGATTAGCTCAGTGCTCGCTGTACGTTTTCCCTATAGCATACG
>NW_010269675.1:20870-24590 GCF_000690775.1 Eurypyga helias
CTGCTTGAAGGAGATGTGCCTTTCTGGGACTGCCCGTTGCCTCCCTTTCCCAGCGCGGATGCTGGTGGAATTTGACTGGTCTTACTCCCCATGCACGGAGCCAGCAGGGTGCTCTTCCCTTTCCATGCGTTCAGACAGAGAGATAGGCAGTAACTGATTTAATTTGCTGAAATTATGGTTTCCTATGGTTTTATGGGACCAAACGTTCCTGGAAATAGCAGGAGCTGGACCTGTATTTCAGTGCTTTTTATTAACTAGAGCATGCACTGTTAGAGACAAGATTACGTAGCTGGGGCAAGGGACGGGAAGGAGTAGGAGCAGCGTTAAATCAATCATTTTCTCAACTGTGAAAAAAATTTAAGCTCTGTTCTACCAGGAAAATCCCAAAATTAGCCTAGGATCAGAAGAGATGGAGGAAAAAGGTGAGGAGACAGCAGTATCACCAATGCCCACTGCTTGCCCTGGCTTCAGGGCTTGCCGCAGCTCGGGGGCTTGCGTGAGTGATACCCTGGCTTTCCATTCGCTTTGGAGAAAGACCCCTGACATCCAAGCACCTTGCAGTACTGAAACACCCCCGGCTGCCCACCCCCTGGCTGCCCACCGCTCGCCGAGCCCCGCAGCTCAGGAGAGGCACCGTGCCAGCCTTGCTCTGTGCCCAGCACCCCGGGTGACTCCCCGGACACCCACCCGTGGGGCTAGCAGGGGTGAGAGGTGCAGCAGGCTCTTTCCACACTTCGCTTTCACTTCCAGCTCTTCCAAAAGGAGAAGTGCAGCTGCGGGGCTGCGGTGAAGGGGCTTTGGGCATGGCTCAGAAGGGCTGTGGGATGTTTCGCTCATAAGCAGGAGGGTCAGCCAGTCACTCCTGTCGCCCGGAGCCTTGCTGGTGTGAAAAACAACATAGCGAGCAGCTGAGAAGGGCAGACTTTATGCTGGAGAGCCCTCTTCTTTAACAACTAAACAAGCGGGGGGAGCGTTTGCCCACAGAGTTCACTCCGTGTCAGCCTGCTCCGCGGCCACGCAGCCAAGGAAAAAGAGGCCATTTAGTTTTCCATGTTTAAAAGAATGAATGTGTTTTCTTTTGGTCTTTCAAAAGTAGTTAAGGTTTCCCTAGTGATGATTGTTTCCCTTGACTGGGAAAAACCTTGTCACTCCAGCCACGGCGAGGAGGCCAGCTTTGTTCATTGTGCAGGGCGCTGGGTGCAGAGGGCAGCAGGGCAGAGCTGGCAGGTACCGCGGGACGCCTACTCCTGGCATCCTGGCACGCAGGCCACCAAAATGCAGGATCCCGGCGGGAAAATCCACCCGCGACGTGCTCCAGGGTGTGATCCCGAATGTGGTGCAGAGCTGGGGTTATGCCCTGCTCAGCCTTGCCATCTCCCAGCCCCATGAACCTCTCCCTCTGCCCAGGCAGCAATGAAAGAGCCCAGTGACCACTTTGGCGTGCTCTGGGCTGCGACCACTGACCCTGATGCTGGCAGCAAGCAGCAGCCCATGTTTTACATCATCTTCCTCCTATGCAAACTCCCCTCATCCTCACCAACGCATTTGGTTCCGTACTGCACAACGGCTAAATAGCCTTGTTGTGGCCAGAGGAGCAGCTTGTAATGGGAGGGCTTTGGATCAGTGGGAATGTTTTGGTTTAGTCACACAAGGCATTTAATAAAAACTTCAGCAGCTCCCCAAAACCTGGCAGAGGCAATGCCAGTCAGGCTCCCGCAGCCATTGCTGAGCCAAGCGAGGCCCAACAACAGACTTTACTCAGGTTAATATAGGGAAATACAGTTCGATGGCTGCAAGGCACTTCTGGGTGCCTAGCAATTCTAGTCCAAAGCCCCCGGCCCCATTAGATAACTTATTCTGATGGCTGGGGTGTAGAAGCTTCTGCCGGGGCATAGTAGCTTCTGCTACTTTCCAAGGTCTCCATCTCATTTAGAGAGAGAAAAACATCCTAAGATGTGCACTCTTTCTTTTACTTCGGACACTTTGATTTTTGGAAGAGTCTCATTTTTGCCATCAAGGATTTTGCCTCTCGCAGGACAGAAGCCACTCCCTCCAGCTTTGTGAGGAATGCCCTTCTCTCCAGTGGGACCAAGGATCTGGGGTAGACGGTCATAGAGATAAAGCTACTGCCTTCTCTGCTATCTGCAAAGCTCAGCGTGTGCGATAGAGGAGACTCTGTAAACGCGCCCGAAAGCCAGGAACATCTGTTCGGATCATCGACAAAATATTCCAGTGTATTGGAAAAACCCAGGAGCTTGTTGCAGGCTCCCTCGTCCTGCTTGTGATGGAGGCGAGGAGCAGAAGCATCAAAGGCAGATGAGCGAGCAGCACTCCTTTGGCCCCCGACCACCCCTGTCACCATGGAAGGGAACTGAGCGGCCGTGCGAGCCAGCTGCAGGCAAAGCGTGCATTGGAGCTCGGAGTAACTGAGCCTCAAAGCTCTGGTTATCTCCATGAGGCATTTCTTCCCGAGGGAGAGCCTTTACTTCCATAAAGCTGAAAACCTCCTAGTGCCAATCAGCCATTGCTGACTTTCCCATAAAGCAGGTTGAATTACTAATTGCCAGCATTAGACGCATTCAGCCTACTTTCCTGAGCGGGAACTGATCCAGATCTCTGGAAATGCGTTTGTTACTCATTAGGTACACGCAAATAAGGTTTGTTAAGCAATTGTCAGCTTGGAGAAGCTAAGTCAATAAGCAGCTAATCACTTTTGGTGGACGGTTCCTTAAGCCGTACGGCGCTTCTTCCTCAGCAAGCAGCTGGCTTTTAAAAGCCAGCAGATTATAAGAACACTTGCTGGTAGCCCAAAGTGGGCCTGGGTGAACTGGTTTTTGAGGAGAGCCCCAGATGACCACAGCCCATCTCTGCAACACGCTGGAGCACAGAGCTGTAGGCAGCCAGACCAGGCGTCCGGCCGGGAAACGTGTTGTGCTGTCCAAAGACCTGACCCTGTATCAGGGAACTTGTCATCGGCTTTGATGGAAACTGCTCCATTTCCAGCTGGAGACTTGCGTTTCATCCCTTTCCTGGTAACAGAGAATTCACCACCGTCTTTCTGGTTCAAAACGTTATTTCTGCTCATCGGCTCCTCCAGCAGCGCGTCACAAGTTGTGGACGTGGGCTCCTGGGCCTGTGCTGGCTCTAGCGCTTCCAACTCTCATGCCGCCAGTGCCTTCCCACAAGAGCTGTGGGATGGGAGCTGTAGGCTTTGCCGAGTCCTCCCGAGGGATAGCCCGGACCCCTGGCACACAGCATGTTGGGAAGCAACACTCAGGCCAGCAGGAGATGGGAAGGTCTCAGTTATTTCCAATCTGGCTTATTTAGACTGGTAGATAGTTACTCACAGGCCGCGGGGCTGCCGAACACCCTCTTCCACAATTTGAAGGCATGTTTTTAGGGGTTTAAACCAGGATGCTACATTTACAGTCCACTTAGAGGCATTTTGGGTCAGAGACACCAAACAGAAGTAACATCAATGAGTGGAACAAAGCAGCTTCTAATACTTGTTTTTCTGAGTCTCATTTCTTTCTGTCTGCTGCAGGAGGCGACCCAGAAATCTTGGGCCTGGACTAGTCTGCTCTCTGAGAAGGGCCATGACATGAGCTGACACTGCCAGAGCCCACGCCCCCAAAGAACGGGGGGTATAGGTGCATTTCCTCACCCCTCTGAGGCCCACAGCAGGCACACGCTACGGGGTGATCATAGAATCATAGAATC
>NW_010269676.1:0-2672 GCF_000690775.1 Eurypyga helias
CGGGGCTGGCGGTGTGTTGAGGTGAAGCACGACTCCGAGGGCTGCTCCGCGAGGGCTTAAAGCTGGAGTGCGAAGCCGGGGGAGGAGGTGCCAGGCCCCCGTGCAGGGCCTTGGCTGAAGGGACGTGTCCCCGACCGGCACTTTCGGACGGACCACACTGTGGGTCTCACCTGAGGTACGGCCGCCACCTCGTTTCTAGCTGCTGGCTGCGGCCTGGTCATCCAAAGAAACCCAAGGTGCTCTGTAAAGCACACGCAGCACATCTCCTCAGCGCAGGGTTGTTGGAGGCGGGCTTGTGGAAACACGAGACGACTCAATGTGAGCTAGCAGTGTGAATCGTGAATCGTTTATTTCCGGAATTCCGCGTGCTTATATAGTATCGTTAGTGATCCGCCCGCTCAAGTGCCACGCTGGCAATAGCTGATTGATTAGTTCAGTTCACGTGCCTTACTGTGCTTATACTTCCTGTTCCGTGTCACAACCTCTACATCCTGCTATTATATAACTTTCTTAATAACTTCTGCGTCACTCGCCCTAGGCCCACAAGTCAGGGTTGCTCATCTGTACGGCCTGATGTCCAGGCTCTCCCAGCCAATCCTCTGCACAGGGTTGAGTCCACACGTTCGCAGAGCGAGAGGTTGGTCGACGTGTGATGGTTACCTCGCGCAGATGGGCTGCAGCTTGCGTGAGCTCAGAGGCCTTCGCAGAAGACGGACCGTGAAGGTGGAGTTTCTCACTAGAGCGTTTGTGGGGTTTGCTGGCGGCCCTCTGGTTGTCCCCCCTCGTCCACATGAAGGGAAAGGAACCTGGTCAGCTGCCGTCTGAGACAAGTGTGGCAGAGTCCCACAGGGTTTTTCTGCTTCCCCTGACGGGGACAGTCATGGTGAGCATGTGCAAAGAATGGCATCCTCTTTGACTCTAGCCCCACGTAGCACCCACAGCCTTGCGTTTGCCCAAGGAGCGCTGGGATGGGGGCGGATTGCCACTCCAAAGCGGAAGGTAGCACTCTTCTCACCCACTGGGATCTGACAGACCACAGGGGACTTGGAAGTACAGCAGTTCGAGGTTGCACATCAATGAGATGATATTTAAGTACTGGTGCAGATAATTAGGGAAGCTGTGGAAATTTTGCCACTGAAAATTTTTGGAGCAAATTAAAAATATGTTTTCCCATTTTAAAATTAGAAAATTTTTGGAGCAAATTAAAAATATGTTTTCCCATTTTAAAATTAGAGAAGTTTAAATAATACATAGGAGCTACGCACTTCTTGTGATAAACTGAATTCAGCACCAATTTCTCTAATTAATAAACAATTAAGAGACAAGAAAATGTTTCAATTGGCTAAAATACCAAAGCTGAGAAATCAGTTCTTGGCAATCAGTCAGTTTTAAAAATCTAAATTAACATAAAGAGTTTTATTATGCAGATTTTATGTACTTGCATAGCAGCTGGATTGACATAAAGTGTAACGACTCCTCTTAAGTAGTCACATTACTGTGTATTGGATTCATAGTCCTGGACAGAGAAGCGGTACACGTTTGGAGCTGTAACAACCTAATGTGACAACTCTCAAACTTGAAAAAAATCTATTACAGATATAAAAGTGTGTTTAAATAATACTCAAAGCAAGGTGCCAAGTTAATTACCCAGCCAGGTTGCTTTGTGTATAGGACTTCATAACCCTTCGACTTGCTCTTTTAAGCTGCCATCTTGCCAATAGATGTTTTGAAACAAAAAAGTTATAACAGTAACTTTTCTATCTATAAATATGCAGTGTTAATGCCAAATATATGATTTTTTAGTAACATTAACTTCAGAAAACTCAGTGTTTGGGCTCGAGCAGGGTGCCTGTGGAAAGCAATAAGCTTACTCTGCGTTTATCCTTCTTTATCTATTGCTGGTCAGATTTTGTGTGCTCTGCCACAGGGGCTAATTGGCACTTGGATGAGAGGCTTGAATGGGAGTGTTAGCTGCACTCAAGGAAGATGAAAAGCAGCATTTGCTGAAATTAAACATTTCCTGATCAGCATAGACGCACAGTTAATGCTCAAGAACGTTAAAGACCTAGCTGAAGAATACTTTAAGCAGCTGAACTGGGAAAATTTCAGAAGTTGTCTAGCTGAATTCAACAACAGTAGAAAGGGAGGTGGAATGAGGCAGGGACCTGTGCAGTAGGTCTTGGTTTATAGTGCCAATTCCCAGGAGAAATAGCAGACTCTCATAGCAAAAGTTAGGAGTCAGAATGAGTGCCAGCCAGCCTGCCATCTTGGAAGGTGATCCCTGGAAGGAAGGACCAGGTGCTTTAGACAGAAGTGACAGATTTTTTATTGTATGGACTGGAAACTGGCTTACTGACACATCTTCAGCACTGCTAATAGGATGCCTGGAAACTTTTTTCTGGCTACATTTAGAAGAAAATTTGTGTTTGTTCAGAGATCTAAAATGTGGATGTAGAGGCTTCACTTTTAGATAAAGGTATAGAGGCTATACTTTTAGATAACACAGATTATTAAAAAAAAAAGGTCACCACGGAAGTGGGTAAGCCTTGAAACAAGTTGCCTAGAGAGGCTGTGAAATCTTCATCCTTCAAGATTTTCAAACCTGACTGGGAAGGGACCCAGGCAACCTGCTCTTGCTGTGAAGTTAGCCCTGTGTCGTGGTTTAACTCCGG
>NW_010269677.1:0-1693 GCF_000690775.1 Eurypyga helias
GCCAGAGTTAAACCACGACAACTAAGAAGCAGAAATATAGTATTTGCAAGAATATTGAGCACTTATTTATGCTGTTTTTATTTTTGTGTTTTCATTTAAGAAATCCTAAAACCCACGAGCTCTTTCTTACTTGCCAGCTACTAACTGATGCAGATTTTTACTCCCCTGTAAGCACTGCATTGCCTGCTGTATTCCTACTTCAAAGACTTTGTGTAGCTGTTGTCTTTCCCATCTGCCTCAAACTGGTATACCTGATTTGAAGCAAGCTGAAAATCCTTGACTATTTGGGTCGTCTGGACAATATTTTAAAAGCTGCTTGCTAGCCAGTGGCAAGCATGAAAATTGAAGTGTATTCAGTAAAGCATCCTGTCAGGAAGCATGCCTCATCAGTGGAAAGATGGGGTAGTGGGGGTTCAATCTTGTCTTTTTCAACAGGTCTTGGTCCCAACACTAGATGAAATCTAGCTAGTGTTTGGGTTTTTTTGTGTGGTTTGGTTTTTTTTTTAAATTTTTTTTTTTTTAATTTAGGGAGGAAAAAGCAAAATCCATATTGCCTGGATTTTTATAACTCCTGTTCTCCCTCATGTTTGGTTTAAGAGGTTTTCTTCTGGTTCTTTTCTCATCTTACAGCCAAACCCAGTTCTTCCTCCTGTTGTCTTCCTCATCCTTTGCATTTGGGGTGGTTGAGAGACTTGCTACCTCTGTGTAACTGACAGCCTCTGCACTTTACGAGTGTTCCCCACTTTGCCTCAAACAGGTATGGGTCTTTCTCTATCCTGAACATCAGGAGCAAAAGTGTACAAAATCAATCTAATCTCGTGTTTTTCTAAAGACAATAAATGATGACTAAAGCACTACAGCAGTCTTATGTCCTCAGTTGGTGATACTTTTAAGTTACATTTCCTTCACATTCCAGGCTTTTTGCTCTAATGAGAAACAGTAACTATGTATTTTAATGATATCTTAAATTCTAGCAAAGTTCATTCCCCCAGGTCAAACTTCTTGTTTGCAAGGGATGGAGGTTTGCCAATATGCTGTGCTTGAAAGGAGTCATTGTGCAGTATTTGTGCTCCTAAGCCATCCTACCCCATAACTGCATGCTAGCAACTCAAGAACGCCACTTTTTCCATAAGAACAAGCATAATGACATGGAACACAGTTCTGCATCTCTTGCTTCTCACTTGCTGCTCAGACTGGGCCTTAATAGGTCCAAAATTTGTCAAAATAAATCACCTAGACATTCAGTTTATTAATTATGTGCCTACACCTTGGTGTAGTCTGCTTGCACGAGGTTTCTTTTTCATGCAAATCAGTCTGGCTACAGCCTAATTCTCCCTTGCCTGAGTAGCTTTCCTCTTCTTTCAGAGTCAACCCCAGCAGCTGTGATGCAACCTTGGAGAGGTTTTTTCCTCCCGGGTCCTACCCCTGGGTCCCCGGGAAGGAGGCGGTTGCCATAGCACTTCTGCGACTCCTGTGCCATGCATCTTGGTGGCTGACCCTGGAAAATTAATCGATTTGGCTTCAGTAAAGCTGTTCATTATTTTCTGCCGGGCAGATGCTATTGCTGTGGTAGCAGCAGTATATTCTGGCAGGGAAACCTTTGCTGAAGTGCAGGTGTAAGCTGTATCTAGGACTCCTTACAGTACAGATGCACACTGGGTTGACTTTGGTTTGCTCAATTCTTGTTTCCCCC
>NW_010269677.1:1724-4932 GCF_000690775.1 Eurypyga helias
CAGCTTTATTAAGGAGGGTTAAGTGATCTGTCACTAGTTACCCAGAATTTATTTTTAGGTGGGAAGTTGTCCTGAAATGGAAATCAAGAGTACGAGCAAATTACATCTGCTCTTTGCTCTTTGTTGCTCCAATGCTCCTTTATATCTGTCCTGTGGATTATTAATCTGTGCAACACCTTTTGACCCTACTGTGGAAAGCAGAAGGGAAATTTGACTGATGACTGATTTTTCCAGTTGCTGTACTTGAAGGTAAAAACACCAGATACTTTTGATTCAGCTAATGCTCCCCTCTGATTCTCAAAGGACAATTTGATGGTAGCCAGATGTTAGTCACTGTTAATCTTCACCCCACAAGTTCCAGACGGTAAAACAATGATCGCCTTTTATCCTTAAATTTGGAAGCTATTGCAATGCACTTAGTATTCCAGTTTAGCATTTGATGTAGGAATAGTGAGTCGTGCGGTACAGTCTGTGTGCTGAGTAGGGAAGAAAAATAGTGCTGGCTGTGGCTTTCATCTCATCTAGAAATCAAATTAACATTCAAAAGTTCTAGGTAAGTCCTTTCTGATTCTTACCATGAGTACACCTATGCTTAAATAGCGCATAGCCATCACTGACTTCTTGATAAGACACTGTCACAAATAAGTAGGAAGTGTATAAATAAATCCCAGAATTTGTGACTTGGCTGCTATTACCTGTGTTATCTCAAATAATGAAAAGAGATGTTTAGTTTCCCTTTTATTGGGCTTCTCTCTGGTACAATGCAGATCAGTACTAGAAATGACAGTCAGTCAGAGGCTGGTTATACTTTGTGGAAAAGCAATAATGACACTTGATGAAAATAGCTTTCTGATGGATGCCGAGGTTTCTCGTAGGGTACTAATCGCTTGTTCAATGTTATTGCTGTTCCCATCATGGTACTTGTGGAGATCTGGAGGAATCTTGGCAATTGTAGTAGTCTGTTCTGGATCAGAATGAGTTAGGCGTAGTTGCTTTATTTTGGTGAAGTAGCCACACTTGGTTAGAAACAGCTGCCAAGCTACTTTCTATCCAGGATTCATTTCCTCGGATGAAATGAATATTTGAAAAGCCTTCTATGTAAGCACTGTTGAGCAGATGAAAATTTATTATGAAGGTGTTGTTTCAGGGCTTTGAAGGGAGGAGAAAAACCCACCCATATTTACCTTTTCAAACTTAAATGATTCCAAAGCATGATCTTTGGGTTCTTAAGAAAATAATTCTTGTTTTAAAACTATTCCCCTCTCGTATGCAATTAAATACCACTTAGTTACAAGAAAAATGGTGAAAATACAGGTTAAGCATAAAAAGACCAATATAGCTGGTGTGTTCGGTGATAGTCCTGAGCCATTTTATTGGAAAGCAGCCTTTGTAGGTCAGTGTGCTTATCACTTGAGGGGGTAGTGACAGGGACACAGCCTTTCTGTACTTGTTCTCGCTGCTGAAGGGTTACACATCTGTGGCTGTAGCATCTAACTTGCTGTGTCCAGATGGTCAACTTCAGTTGCTGTGTATTGTTACCAAGTCCAGTTGCTTTTTTTTTTTTTGTTAATAATCCAGATATGGCTCATAAATCCCAGGCTAAGAATTCAAGCAAGAATGTAGATTTACCTTCAGCTGCACAACAGCTTAGCTGGCTCTGGCCATTTGGGCCTTGAGGGCAAAGTAAAGCATTTCCAGAAGATTATCAGTATGGCAATGCCTAGGTTTGTAGTGGAGATGCTAATAGCAAAGTGTTACACAGAGCAAGTATTCAAATTGGGTAAACAGCTGACTTGTGACTGTATCTCCTAATGAAACACGCTGACCTCTTCATCAAAGAGCAAGCATGTAAGTCTTTTTAAGTTGTTGGGGTAATGACCTATGATTTGGTGGCAGCCTTTGTTTTCCATGGAGCTGGGAAGTTCTCAACTGTTGTACTTGCCAAAAAAATTGAGCAGCAGCAGCTGAGAGCAACTGAACTCTCCTAAGAATAAATGTACTAGTCCCTGTTAGTCACTTTTACATTCCATGTAAAAGCACAGAAAAATGTCTAGACATTTTTATAAAAAAAAAAAAGATGAATTTAAGCCTGAAGTGGCTCTACGTGCTGTGTTTCAATGTCTTTGGAAACAACTGAGTAACTTCGATCCTTCAGTCCCTGGGAATGCTGCTTTTCTTGTGCACCGTCTGCACACACCTGTGTGTTCTCAGAGTACAACTGCTGGAATAAATTACTCTGCTCTCTTAACAGCTGTTTGAACAGTGTCCAATACTGTTTGTGTGCGGAGATGACTCAATTGCTGTACCTTAAATTTAGGGCTGATGGTACTCAGAAATGAAGCTTCCTTTCTTCAGGCTCTGGTTATGCCTGCACCCACAAGTTGTCCGTGGGTCTTACGAGTTGATCCTCTGAGGTAGGTAGTTCAGAGAAATGACATGTTGAAAAAAGAAAAAAAAAAAAATTGTTCTGTTCTGAGAAATTGAGGCTTAAGTGGTTTTGAGACTAAACATATTTATACATCTTTCTGTTGAATGTGCTGAGGAGCAAAATACAGAGCTGTAAGATCTGCTGTCCAGCCTGTGTAACTGTCACTCCCATTTAAATTCTCTGGCATGCTTCTGACATTCAGGCTGATTTTGATAATGAAGTTTTAAATTAACACAAACGTGTCCCATTTAGAAGGCAACCTTTTAGACATAGGACTGAATGTGCTCTAAACTACTTACTTTGAGACTCCTGACAGTGTACCTGCCTTGTCCTGATGATAGGAGGAAAATTCATTGCATTGGATTTGCTTTGTAAAGTGTGCAATTATCTTTCACCTTTGGATACAAAGGTGATGACAAATCCTTCTCAGAGATTGACTTAAAAAGAATGTGAAATTAAGATATCTGTTTACATAAGTAGATGAGAACCTGGTCCTGAAAGTAACAATATCAGATGTAGCTGGACAAAAAGTGATTCTTTAGGTATTTGGAGAGGATTTAACAAAGCAGGCAACAGATCTGGGCAGTCCAGTGGCTTGACTCAAGTACTTACCTTTGAGTGTAAGTATAAAACAGTACACACAAAACTGCACAACATTTATCTGCTCTGGTGAGACCCCACCTGGAGTACTGCGTCCAGCTGTGGAACCCCCAATATCAGAAGGATATTGACCACTTGGAGCAAGTCCAGAGGAGGCCACAAAGATGATCAGAGGGCTGG
>NW_010269677.1:5236-10608 GCF_000690775.1 Eurypyga helias
CTCGTGTTGGGGGTGAAAGCTCCCCCTGCCTATAGCAGGGGAGTTGGAACTAGGTGGTCTTTAAGGTCCCTTCCAACTCTAACCATTCTATGATTCTATGATCTGGTTGACAAAACTCCAAGTGGTCATGTTGACTAGGTTTTCTAGAGCTTCAGTTTTTCATC
This sequence comes from Eurypyga helias, assembly GCF_000690775.1. Lineage (NCBI taxonomy): Eukaryota > Metazoa > Chordata > Aves > Eurypygiformes > Eurypygidae > Eurypyga > Eurypyga helias. The sequence goes on from NW_010269677.1 coordinate 5,401, forward strand.
AGAAATAGTGATTTCCTCTTGTGGTTTTCACTTGCATTTAAGTATGATAGATCTGAATGATTTACATTTGACTCACCCAAGTGGGCATTGGTTACTGCTCCTTCTTCAGTTAGTACACAACCTGGGGGGCAGTTGGTCTTTGATTAAAGAGCTCATCTGCCTACTAAGAGCAGAAAAAAAGAATGATTGCTGTACCCAGATTTGGAGACCATGGGAATTAGACAAATCTCTCCACTGAGAGCCAAGCTCCCCTCTCATCTTCTACCATCTTCACAGGGTGAAGATCCATTTTTTCCCACCCTTATTAGAAGTTAATATCTATCTGACTTATTAGCTCACCACACAATTTTAATGTGTTAGGGTGTGGCCACAGGCAGTGGTGTTCCATTGTAGAAAAGCAGATAGAAAGTTAACTCTAAATGTTCTGCCTTGGAGCCTTTTGCTTTGAATATTTTGATATAAAATACAGGACCCAGAATGGTTTCCCGATATTAAAATGATACTGTTCAGAAATCCTCATTTACATTTTTGTTAAAAAGCAAATTGTGCATTGGTGAGCCTGTTTCACCCCTCCATGAAAACAGCATCATGGTTTGGAATATTTTTTTTCCTAACATTCAGTAACAGAGCTTTAAAAGCAACTAAATGTAGAACAGCTTAGCTTTTGTGAGCCTTCCTAGTGACTCTTTTAAAAAAGAAATGTACTGCTAATGTAGCATTCCACAAGCACAGCAAAAATCATGAGGTGGAACTGTGGGGGGAGTGTTTTTGGTAGCTGAACACAATACAAAAACATGATGAAGACCTCTGCTTTCAGTGACTAATTGTGAAGAGGTGCTAGTAGTCAGTGAGGGATGTTGAGCTGCTGGTCCTGTTGTGACCTCGCAGCTTTGCACTTTTGGAGAGTGGTGCTGCAGTTGATGTGACAGCTTAGCGCATGTGAATTCCCTTCCATATAGGTCTAAAGGCTCAGATGATGAAGCCCCTCGGCTGTTTTGCTGTCAGAGGCACAGCTGCAGCAGAGGGGAGAGGTTGAGACTGTCTGGATGATGTCTCCATCAGTGGTGCGGACTGACTCTGGGTAGGGTGGAGAATGGGACAGGGCAGAGTTGGCTTAGCGCCAGCTTTGCTCTGCACAGTTTTTTCTTTCAAGGACTTCTTGGCCTGTGGACAGGATCTGATACATGTGTCTGAATACTGGTCTAGTACTGTCTGTCTGGGAGAAATTGGTGTGGTCTATGACTGAAGCCCTGAATACTTCAGGATGCTGTGCTCTTTGCTAGAGTTGGAAGAATATAGTGTAGCTTTGGCCTCTTCTTAACTAGAGGTCAGAAAAGTGAAGTAGCAGATGATTTAAAAGAAAGTAGAGCACAGTATATAATACTGTAATATTGGGACAGCTATTTTTATGGTGTGTTGGTTTTTAACTTTGTGAAGAGCAGAACCATGTGCAAAGTATGTAAATTGGATATAAATTATTAAAATTGAGTGTAATTTTAAACAGTTGTTATTAAATGAGTGACCAGAGGTCACTCCTCAAACTTTCTTCCAGAATTTTTCCGGTTTTTGGTGTCATGCGAAGGAGATGTACCCATGCAGTGAATGCAGTCACACCATTTCTGGTGTCTTCAGGTATCCTCGCTATTTGGGAGGGAGAAATGGTGTTTTGAGTCTGAAGTCTGCTGTCAGTACAGCAAACTTGTATCTTGCTCCTGTAGGCATCCCTCCTTTCAATGAGCAGCACGTGTTGTTTCTTGAAGTAGTAGTCTCCTAAACTTCCCAAACTTAAGCAATTAAATCTGTCACTTGCATAGCTTAGCATTTAAAGTGATTGATTCAGCATGCAGTTAGTCTTCCCGGCTAGTAAATACTTCAGATCAAGACTCTCCTCTTGCACAAGATCAGATGCTTTCTATACACCTCAAAAAGAGTGTCAGATCTTACCCAAGCTACAAAATAAAAGCAAAAAGGAAAATAATGGCTGTCGATGTGCCCCATCCTTTCATGTATGGACAATGTTTCTAGTGTCTTTGACAGCTGTGGAGAGTCATTTTAATCTTCTGCCCCCATAGTATCCGGGTTCCCAAACTGTGTCAGACTTTGAAACGAAGACTGGCTTTACAAAAAAGATCCAATTAGTGACTAAAGAGGAAACATTCTTCCCAGGGTGGGTAAGTATCTGGATTTGGTGAAGAACTGGAAACATTTCTGTGATAATTAGTATTATTCCTCAAGTCAGTCTGAAATAAGAAATTGTTTCCATAGTATTTTGGGTCTATTTCCATCTAATTCTCAGATTGATTGATTGAAGGGTTGGAGAGGATTGAGTAAAGAAGGCTTATTGTATGCCTGTGGCCCTGCCTTGAGCACAGGGTTAGTGAAAACTGCTGCTTACAACTGTGGGAAGTCTCAGCTGGCAAATACAGGTATAGTAACCTGCAACTCAGCGTGCTTGCATAACTGCTATGCACTGACCATTAATAAACCCATACATGGAAACCTGTGATCATGTAGCTCCAGTTCTTGGGACTGTATAATTGTATATGCCTAAGATACTCCTTTTCATTCAAGTCTATAGTGAGATTTTTTTAGCTGCTCTTCTGTACTGAGCAATGACTGAACTTGTGTGGACCCCATGGTCCACTGAACAATACAAACCTTTGAATCGTGTGTTCTTCCCTAGTGTGGCTCTCCCCTTGTTTTGGAAAGTGACTCACAGGCTCGGGCTGCCATACTTGCCAGAAAATGATGTAATTTGGATAATGTAATATCCCACGTACAAACCAAAGGCTGTTTAGAAATTGGGCTGACAAGAACAAAAAGGAAATAGCTGCATATCTGATGCATATCTCAGTTTTTTAATCAGTATAATTGTGTGTGCACTTATTAAATACAGAGGTAGTGCAAAAAGGATAAAGAAAAGTGGCAGTGTTCTTTGAACCATGTTTTCAGATGACCACAGGGTGGTTAATCCTGTTTTTCTGCTTGTGCCAGCAGCAGTTCATACAGCCAAGCTGTGTCAGACCAGGGAATTGATCTGGTCAAGCACTAACACATGTATCTTGTGGTGTTGCATTAGCTCTCAACAGGATCATGTTCATGGTCCCACTCTCCCCACAGCCCCTGGGGCACTGGTGTGGCCAAAAAGCAGAGGGAAAATACAGGCAAGCATGAGCATCAGAGAATGGGAAAAGAAGGGGGGAGGGGGGGTAGCAGGAAGGGGGGAGCATGATAATTTGTCCAGTGGCCATCTAGCTATCTGTAATTTAAAGTAACTCTGAAATGATGGCCTTATGTCAAGCCATCCTAGTGAGGCTAATTTCAGACACAAATGTACTGACATGAGATATTTGTGTCCCCTTGTACTGCCTGCAATATGGTCTAAGAAGCCGATGTTTACTGATGGGCCTTGTGCTGTTGGCAGGACTCTGAAGGGCTGACCTGGGGATTAACTTGCTGTCCCCAGGACGACTTTGCCATATTGGCTCAGGGTGGTCTAACACTAACAAACAGTGGATTGGGCTTCTGGCCGGTGCCCAGCACAGGCAGATGAGGTGCTGTGAACATTCATTGAGGAAGACTGGGGCCAAAGCATTTTCCCTTATAAAATGGTAAAGGCAAGAGTGGCCAACAGGTAAGATTTGGTAGGAAAGTAAACAGCTGATAAGCTCTATTTTTCCCTTCTCCTTTTTTTCCTCTCCTGTTGCTGGCAGATGTATCAACTTGAATTCTGCTGCTTTGGGAATGTACATGGAATTTCATTTGCTACTAACCATTGTGCTTTCAGATGTCTGACCCTGGCCTGGGTATATAGTATACAGTGTATCCCCAAGATAAATGACCTGAGCAGCATGTTTCTTATTACTTCATATCTGTGTTCTGTATTAAAAACTAAATAGTGAATAAAACCTGGCATTTAAACTGACCCACCTGTATTAAGCACAACACGAAGCAAGAGGAGTCTACATATTCAGCCTGTGCACTTCATTTTCCTGCATGATATAGTGTTGGCTCTGCCTGTTAGATTAGCGTGCTTTGCTGCTCCTGATTACTGCAGGCAGAATACAAACAGATGTTCCTGGTAAGACCATTAAATATGATGTTGTACTGAAATTCATCATAATTGAAAACTCTTTCTGAAAGAGGTCTTTGCCCTTTGACTAGCCTTAACTCAGTACGCATCTTAGGCCTGAAACTTAAAAGGAGTTGGAGAAGATCGTTATTTGATTGCCTTCCACTTCTAGAGTGGGATTTCCTATTTACATACAGATGGGACAGGAACCATCAGAAAAGGTTACTATTCCACCAGCTTGTAACTGAAGAGCATTGAACATAAGATATTGGTCATCCTGATGCAGATAACTGTTCTTCAGAGGTGAGAAATGCATTGGCTGAGACAAGTGCATGGTGCATAGTTTTAGACAGGTGTAAAAATACCCCAAACAAACCATAAATCAAATGTTAGGCAGAGGGAGAGCAAGGCGCTGAATTACTTGGTACAATTTCTGCAAAACTAAAATTAGTTACAATGCATTCCTCTTCTCGGTCATTTATTTCGAGCCCTGACCTTGAGTTGTATCCACATTACTTCAATAATTCTATATGCTTTTGAGTGTCAGTAAACACCCTGCTTTCCCCTGACACATACAGTCTCCCCTCTGGAGACTCTGGCAGTGCAGACTCACATGTGTTGAACAGAGTTGAAACAATTCCAACACTTACACTGGAGCTTCACTGTGACAAGATTGGTGGATCTCAAACTGGGTAACTCCAGGGCTGTTGGGCAGCATGTGCTTGTAAGTGTACATAATACTAATGAAAGGTACTATAATAATATAAATTCTTTTTTAGTTTTGGTAAAATAGCAATGCACTTAGTAAAAAAAATCTGTAAAAACATTTCTAGCTTTTTGCTGTGTCCCCCAACTAGCAGAAATTGATACAATACAAATAATAAAGGCAGCGTTTGAATTCTGGCCATTGTTGAATTGTGGCAATTGGCAATATAATGAGTGTGTTTCAGTTTTGCTCGTAATTTTCTAATAAGGCTCCTCAAAGTAAAGGCAGATGTGTGGTTACTGCTATATAGCAATTACTTTAATCTGTGGTGCTGCCCCTTAAATAAGCAAACATCTTCCTTTTAATTTTAAAAAATCTTTTGCATGTAAAGTTTAAGTTTGATTAGGAGCCTGTGCTGGGTTCAGCCAGG
>NW_010269678.1:0-25145 GCF_000690775.1 Eurypyga helias
TTTATTTAGGACATTTTTGTAAATGCTTCATTCTCCCAGGTTCTGGCAGAGTAAATGCTAGGCAAAATCTTTCTTTCAGAATATTTCTGCTTTTCAGGTTTATGCATTGGTAACTGACGGCTGCCAAATCATGTGGCTTTCTCCCTGGGAAGCAATAACTTTTGAATGAGGCCACAGAAATATTTAGTCAAAGAAATTATGTGTTGTGGTACCCTCTTTCCCCCTTTTCCTTTTGCTGGGAAAAGAAGATATTTGATTTTTTCTCATAGTTGTTCATTCTCCCAGGTTCTGATATTTGATATTTGATATAAAAGATATTTGATTTTTTCTCATAGTTACTGTCAGACTAGTCAAACTGATACTGGAAAAGTGAAGAATGAGATTTTTAGGCTCACCCAACTGTTCCTGTCGCAAGCGGTACATAGTCTGTGAATGCTCACAGCCAGGCATGACACAACATTTGCATTTGTTACACACTGGGCCTCCAGAGAGCTCGCAACCTCATTCTATCGGTGTTAGCTGCGCTCTTGAATTCAAAGAGGTATTCAGTGAAGCACCAGGAATAGAGCAAGGCAAGATCTGTTACACCATCAGTTCCACACACACCCCACCCCGCCCCCCAGCTTCTTCCTGAGAGCTTTGTCTGGTTTTAAATGGCTCAAGTGACTTGGACTCCTACCATGTCCCTTGAGAGGCTATCCCACAGTAAAGCAGATCTCCATTTAACCATTTTGTGCTGTCCTCTCTGAAAATAGGAAGTACCCACAACACGAGATCAGCAGCTGAAAACTAGACCAACTGTGATGCTTTGGTAAAATCAGAAAAATCTGAGGTCCTGAGTGATAGGAAAGGAAATGATGCTGGCAGGGTTGGCTGTGTAATACAGTGTAGGGATCAAGGAACTGGCCCTCAAAACATCGAAGGGGAATGAATGCTCAAAGGTAAATCTAAATCTATTAAAAGCTAATCTATTGTTTTAGGAACAAACCTGTCAAGAAAAGTAAAATGCATGTTGAAGAAAACATTTTTCAGTTTGGGAAACAATGAGTTGATTTTCAGTAGCCTATGCATGCTACAGGATTTCCATGTCAGGGACAGCTCTGGGACTGGCCTTTGAACATAAACAGATTTCGGAGAAATTCCTGCAGCTGAATGGCCGTGACTCTGCATCTATTGACATTAGAGACCAAATTCCAGATTTCTAGGAAAAAAGCCCTGCCTCATTTAGGAATTTGGTTTCAGCACTTCCAGGAATCTGGAGAATAGCAGGAGCATCTGAAGAGGGACCTAAACATGTGTAGATGTTTACTTTTGATTGTCTTGCTTTTAGAGGTTGATAGGTAGTTGTTTGGCTCAGCACAGGGGAAAATGCAGCTCTATTGGTTCCAGGGGTTAGTGTTGGGGTACCTAGAACAGTGATAGGTGGACGTTGACTGTAGTAAGATTTTAAAGAACATCTGTTGCAGAAAATAGCTCCCTATGTTACGTTTTTACAAAGTACAAGTATTTCTTTAGAAAAAACAATTACATTCTTCCCAAGTGGCACAATTTACGTAGAATAAAATAAATTTGCCCTTACATAGGCAACGCTATTGCAGTCAGTCTCCCTCTTAGATGAGAATTGGTTTTGGAAAGCACAAAACAAGTTGACAGTATATGAGTTATGAAATCTTAGGTGTTTCTAAATTAGCTTATGTTTTTCATATTGCTATGACTGACTTTAAACAAACAAAAAAACCCAACACTGCAAATCTAAGATCTTTTTTATATGATAATTCCACAATTTCTAGAATCCCAGGTATAAAACACACTTAAAAAAAACTTGGCTCTTGCTGCTGGTTCACATATGGAGCTCAGCTTTTCAGCTTGTCCTCTGTGTCCAAATAAAGCACTTTGTCTGTCAAAGCAATTTCAGGTGATGTTGTAAGGGTGGCTTTTCAGATGCCTAATGCCATGTCTCACAAAAGGACTGAGAGAGGGACTGACAGTTTATAATCATATCCTTGTCATCCTTTCTCTACAGGCATCGAGCACAACACGGTGCAGAATTGCTGGAGGGAGAAGTGGGGGGGTTTTGGTCATGTCACTCTAACACAACCACTGTCAACATGTGTGGTAAGGAGGCAGATCTGACTTTCAGCTCCTCATCCTTAGGGATGACTCTACTCGGATGCAGCTCAAGTACATCGGCTCACAGCTGTACCAATATAAACTTATTAGTGCCCGCTTACCTGAGGGTAACAGCACAGCTATATAAAATAAATTTGTCCTTCTCAACTGGCAAGGCAGAGAGCACTGTGTGGATATTCCCTCTATGCACACAGCAGGGTTTCCACAATGAGGAGTTGTCCCATCGCACCACTTGGATGAAGTAGAGAGAGAGAAACCCTCTTTAACATTAATTTGCATTTTTCTTCAAAGTATCTGTCAACCTAATAAGGGTTGTTCATGTATTATGTGCTGAGAAGAGAACCTCTGTGTCAGCAGTTGTTCTGTAATTGCGAGATTTGGGGTACATTGCGATCTTTGTTGGTTTAAAAGATAAACATAATGTACGAAATTGGAAAACAGTTATGCTGACATTAAATCAGAGTAAGTCTCTACCAGTACACCTTTCCTTAGTTCAAGAAGATTATTTTTTTACCACGTTTTTCTTTGTTTCCTCACTGGAGTCATCCGTTGTTCCTAACATTCAAGTGATATTGTGGGCAAAGAGCATACCATACAAAGTGTGTACACTACAAAGGCATAGCAGTGGGTGGGTAAGGTTGTGTTCTGAACTCCGGATGGTGATTAGGCAGGACGTAACTGTTTGACATGCAGGTCTGGCAAGTGAGTAGAAGAGGAATTTTGGCCTACAGTGAGCAGAAATGCTGTGCGGTTTGTTACAATGAGGGCACTCCATCCTGCATGTTCAGAAACAAAAGCAATTTCTAGTGCACACCGATAGGTCAATTTCAGTTTATTTTTATGCTCTTCCTCCCATGTGGAGCATTCCTGAAATTAGACTGTATTTAAGCAGGTCTCACAGATAGGGAATGCTTAATTAAATATAATTAAGCCGCTTTATAAAAAGTCTGTGGTACTACAAAACTCCACGGTGTTGCACAACACGGATATTCAGATCTTGTCGGCTCTGGCAGCCATATGAAATCTTCCTGTTCTGAAAAATCACAGCTTCTGCAATACTTGAACAACATGAAAACGTACAGCTGCCAGCAGTCTCAGATCTGAGGCAGACAGCTGAGTAGTGCTGGAGGATAACAGTGCCAGGCTGTGTGTGTGTTATAAAATAACTGTGTTTCTGTGGATGCTGGAATTTATATTTACAGAGTCTCAGTCTCATGCTGATACAGTGTGTCTTCGGAATAGTTCTGATCTTCTGGAAGATTGCCCTCTAAGTCTCTAACCTGTTTGTTTTCTGCACCTAGTGTCTCCATCAAAAGCACCCAGCTGGACTTCCCCTTCCTCCAACTCTTCTGAGAGGCAAGCCCATGCCTCAGAGAGCAGCTGGACAACCAACTCGGAGGACACCAGCAGCCCGAGCATTGCTCCCTCCTACACAGATCTGCGGTCAATTAACACTGAGGACTTGACCAGTGGTGGAACATCTGCAGCAGATTCAGCTGGTAAGAGCCTTCAAGCTTCTATCTCGATCTTTTGATGCCAGTCAAACTCAGTGCTCAAAAGTGAGCTACAGGGAATGGATCCAAAGCAGAACAAACTCAAGGATTAGGCAGACTACGCTTTGTTCTAATCCAGTACCAAAACATCACACCTGGATTTGACACACCCCTGGTATGTGCAGGCTCCCAAAGTAAGAGCCAAATGTACCTGTCGGTGGACTTGTCTGAGTGAAATGTTGGAACATTTCTGGTTTTCGCATGCCACATCAGCTTAAGCTGATCTCAGAGCTAGTTCCCAGTATATTGTGGGAGGAGCTGGATGCTCTTCCTGAACTTCTGTGCAGGAATTTTCTTAACTCACCAGTGTTTTCAGCTGAGGCAGGTCCAACTCTGCATGTTATCCTCTGTTCTAGAGAATGTCAAGACACAGATCCAGGCTGCTGGATGCATTCTTTCCACTGTGCTTTGGACTGTTACTGTAAAGTAATGCAGATGGAGTGTAGGAGATGACAGAGGGTGGTTCAGTAGCAGATTTTGGTCATTTGAGGATCCTTTATTTGACCACGTAGGGATCTATTGATCTGCGGAAAAACGTGCTGCCTGGTATTCTAGCTCATTGCTCCGCAGTTGTACTCTAGATAATCTTGGAGGCAGGAGAAATAAGGCTGAGTGGTGCTGCCCCTGTCATGCAGCGCTGGGATGATGAGAACTCCTGAATGACAGAGCAGACTTTCACAGAGCGTAAAAAGAGCTGGCATGTCAGGACACAAAAAGGGAAAAAAATTCACAGCTCCAGGAGGAAGCACCTGCAGTATGTTGGAAGCTGTTCACACCAAGCTGAAGAGGGTCAGTAGTTACCCAGTTTGGTGATGAAAATGGATTCAGTGGTGTCATGATAGGTCAGATATGTGAGGTACTTAACGTGTTTTCTCTCAGGTCGTGGATGTAACAGTATGCGTGAAATGAGATCTGTTTTGGGAAAATGGACTTCCTAAGTCCCACTGCAGTCATATGACCCTTCCATAAGGAACATTTATGTACATCACCTGAAAAGAGTTGTTATTTGATGTGAACGTAAAGGCTGGTTCATAAACAGCAGCATGCTAGGTACTGGCTGGGAGCTTAAGACAAAGGACTTGTGGAGAAGTAGTATTTACTTTGGATGAGTAGAGCCCTTTCTTTCTTCAAATAATACATTACTGCAAGTCTGTTTTTATTTTAGAATACTCTGCTTTTCTGTACTTCCGAGTTTGGAAACCACTGGGAGAAAGGTAGAGTAGGCACGCTGGCATCATGTGCCAGCTGTTTGGATGCCAGCGTGGGCATCAGTTTTGTTCTGATGAGCTCATGTCTGTTAGGGTGAAGTGTTCTCATCTGGAGTATGAGCTGGATCTTGCTTTTTTGCTGATTTGGTATAGGTTGCCAAAGAGTTGTCTCTGGGACTGTCTCCACATGAGCAAGGGAAACAAGGGCTGCCCAGTTCGTGTGTAGCTTTGCATCATACAGAGAAACGAAAGGCAAAAGTGCTGCTGTATATCACTAGCACACAAATGAATGATTCGATATATGTGGCCCAACGAGAAGTTGATCCTTCAGTAAAAGCTTTGTATGCAGTCTTATTACTCTTCTTTCTTTCCCAGTCAGTCAGAAACTGACATATGTATTAGCAAAACAGGTAGGAAAAAAATTCCAGTCATCTACACATTTTTAAAAGTAAAAAAGTAGGTAATAAAGGCGAGGCTGTGTCATTAGCTAAAACATGAGATCATAGAATCACAGAATGGTTTGGGTTGGAAGGGACCTTAAAGTTCCAACCCCCCTGCATGGGATGGGAGATACACTACCTTAGTAGTACTGAAACTTGAAGTAATAAATACATTGAGTCTTCCCACTACCAGGTACGGAGTTTGCAAAAGGGCAGGGTCAACAGCGCATATCATTTGTTCCCATGCGTGGGACGGCTCGTAGCCCACCTCCCGAGGTGCCTGCTGGCATCAGGCAAGGTTTGTGGAAACGAGGGAGCTGAGGACCTGGTGACCATGGAACTCCTTTACGCTTCTGGCTGCTTTTCTGTTGTTCACTCTGCCTTTGCCCCACCCTCACAGTGCGTAAGTGATCAAAAACGCATGATCACTTTCTTCTCTCCTTCCTCTCTGCCCCTCTCCAGAAATTCAGTTACTCAAACCTGACTTGATTCAAACATGTGATTTGCATTTCTTTTTTCAAACGACTGGCTGCCTCTGTCTGTAGTGGAGTTTGAAGGCTCCATCAAGGTAATGAAATACCATTTATTTTTTCCATGAAGGGAAGGAGAGGAATCCTCATGCACTCTGTGATGGTGAAGTCACATTGACTGGTATCCAGTGTGTGTTGACCCCAAGGTCAAGCTTAATGGGGCAGGGGGAGGGAATCAGTTTAATTTCACTGCTAAAAAAAAGAAATGAAAACAAGAAATCAATTTTATATCTGCTTAGTGTTGGTAAAGAATCAGATCTATGAGTCGCTTGGGTTTAATACTGTTTCAAGCAAGAAAAACCTATTGGTGAGAAAAGCATGAAAAATCCTACTGAGTGGTCACATACTGAGTAAAATATTTTAGCCACAGTGAATTTTTTATTGTCTGAATAGCATAGTAGAGAATCCAGGATGCTCTGTTCTGTAGTTTCACTGCTTATCTTGAATTTATCCTGCATGCAAAATACTTAAGCATCAACTGCCTGTCCAAGTTGGGAGCGTGGGGTTTTGTGTGGGAGCGCATAAAATTGGCTGGAAATCAACTTTTTCAAAGCTGACACGAGATTTGAGTGTGAAGCAATTCCACGGACTTGACCTTTAGTGTATGTGTTGATGTAAGATATGACCTAGGAAGATATATGAGAAAGATGGTAGCGACCTGAATGACCCCAACCTGAAGAGTTTGCCCTTGCTGTGGGGGGGGCTGCAGGATGCCTCCTGACTCATGGAGTTGGGATAAGCTCAGTGATATTCTGTAAAGGCAGCGGAGTTCACAGAGGTAAATACTGCATGAGCAGAGCTGAAAAAGAAGGTTTGCTTTTCTTTCAAAGTGCAGCTGGAATACGTGGTGCTTTACTGCCTGTGCTAGTTTGGCACCAAGCAGCCTCTTCTATTATCTTTGTCTCTGTTGGCATGGGGGGGCTATTTGAACCTGCAGCAGCTAGCCAGTAAATTTGGGTCAAGTGATAGCAGACTACCCATTTAACGAGGGAATTATGTTTATATGGTTATAACAACAAGCTCTTTACAACAGCTGGGATTTTACAGTGTGTGTGGAGCTGTATTTGGGGCTAGTGAAGTGGCCGTTGTCTCAGAGCTTCTGACCATGCATCACTGTGTCGCTGGGCTTGGATCAATGAGTGTGGAAAGAAGTGGGAACTTTTGGCATTTGTGCTGTACTCTACAAGATAAGTAACACAGGACATCTCTGTTACTGATACAATACAAGTATTTATTAATTCTGAAGCAGATGCCTGCCGCAGCTTTCAAAAAAGGCCAAATATCTGTGTGTCAGAGGAGCAAGGGACATGCCTTCTTGTGGCTATGATTATAGATCTGGAACCACTGGGATCTGTTCGGAGGTTGTGCACAAATACCTCACAGCTTGATCGGGATTTCTGCATTTCACTGTTCATGTATAAAATGATTTTTACTTCTATAAATTAAAATTCAATGTTGACTTGTATACAAAAAAGTATATTATGAATACATATATAATAAAATAGGTAAGATATATGTTAGCACAGATCATAAACTCCATTTTTTTATTATAAATTCAATAGAATACATAACAAAATGTATCTATATAATAATGCTCTGTGTGTGTATATATATATAAAAAGCTGATTAGCCTTGTAGACATAAGTTCCCTGATAGCGATTTTAGGTGCATTGTTGCTGGTTCTGTTGTTGTTTCTGTTGTGATATCTTAGGAGAGCTGCAGTTACGCTATGTTTGATGTTGACAGTTCAATACGCTGACCAGTTGTTCTGTTTGGCATTCTGCTGAAGCTTTGGGACTGTTGGGATACTGAGGAAATCACTATGTTGTTGTCTTCCGAGAACATCTGCGTGTTTGGAGATAGAAGGTTGCATGTGTGACCCCTAACTGTTCAAAATCCAGAAAGTTAATGAATAGCACAAGGAATTAATTCTGAGAATGTTGTTATTTTCAGAGTAAATTTCATGGTTTAAGAGGATTCTGCTGCTTCTATTTTAAAACTACGAGATGACAATTCAAGCAAGCTTAACTCCAGCTATTTCTTGAATGTAATGGAGGGCAAGTGGGTACTAACTTTTCAAACCTTTTTCACACTCCTTTTCTGCAGTAGTTCTCTTACAAATACTCTTTTTCGTAACTGTAGCCAGCTAAATACCCAGTCCTGATAGGATAATTGCAAGCATGGTGTTCTGGAGGTTTCAAACAGGCGACTGAACAGATTATACAGCTGTGCACTGTGTTGCACTGAATGCCAGAAACAGGCTACAAGCTCTGGAGATGTTCCATGTTAATTACCAGACCAAGGGGGAAAATAGCATATGCTCACAGTTACCACCTTCCACTGCAAACTGCACTCCAGTTATGCTGTGTAACTATTAACCAACTTCTTGTGTCCCAGACACATGAAAAACAATTGTATGCGAGAGCCTGCCAAAGCCAGCTGGAGAGACTGCAGAGAGGAGCATTGAACCTGTGCTTCAGGGAGGAGAGGACTCTAGAATATCATGAGCAAATCGCACTAGAGGCAGTGGGTTTTTTTCTTCACCATGTCTGATACTAGCTAGCAGTTCAGGAGTTTTATATCCTCGTTGTCATCCCATGTTTTTCTCAAGGCATTTTTAACTTCTTTAATAGTAATGGGTTGGTAGGGCAGAACTGGGAAGCTAGGCCTAGATAATTCATAGCAGTAGTAAAGTCTTGATTACAAATCAGACCTGTGTACTGGAAACCAGCTCTGCTTCAACACTTCATGGCTGCTTTAAGGAATTCACAGTATCCCAGTGACCTCTACAGCAATGTTGAATCCTTGTCCCTGTTTTGCAGTGTGGGAGCCTGCAGCTCAGTTGTGCAGGCTGCACCTAGGTGAAGTAGAAATGATCTTTGCTGTATAGTCCAGCAGTCTTGCTCTCTGAAGTGGCTGAAGATTGCAGGTATGAGCAGTGGACCAGGATCACTGTCTCAGTCCCTCTTTATGGCAGGAAGGAAAGGCACAGGAAATTTATCAGGAGGAAGGGGGACCTGTTAGAATGAAGAACAGGTGCAACAATAAGCAAAGTTTATTTCTATCTGTTCGTTAAAGAGAATTACAAAACAAGCTTGGTCTGCAGTCATCTGATTTATAGACTATAGGTCAGAGGGGAGGACTATGATATCATTATCGTAATCTAATCTGGCCTCCTGCATGTCTCAGGCCAAAGAACCTCCCCCAGTCACCAAACCCGTAACTTCAGTTTGAGATACAGCATATCCTGAGCAAATATCCCCATAATACTCTTCTGTTTAACATCAACTGCAGAAAAATTTGTCCCTGTTCAGCCATCTCCAACCCTTCAAAACTTCAGTTTTAAAAAGGATTGTCCTACTGATAAAGCAGAATTGAGGTGTGACTGAGCTCAGCTCTGCCAGCTCTTGTGTTCTCAGCTGGGGGTAAATGTAGTCTCCAAACCTCAGAAGGTTCAATATCTTCCTCATCGATGCCCCAGAAAATGAGACTGATCAGTTATCTTCTCTATTACCCTGTCCTCCCAAAGAAGAGTGGTTGGTTGAAGCTGCTTGTAGGACTATCAGTTTCTTGCTTTTCCTTCAGGAACAATGAGGAATTGTAGGATACAGGAGGATATAACATTGCTCTCACAGCAAGAAAGAAGTTAGGATGAAGCTCAGAAGGGTCTGCTCCTACTAATTCCTACCAGGCTGAGCCTTACCCTGCTTACTCCTGTGAATTAATGGCTTCCCTTGCTCATCCACATTCTGAGAACACCAGGTCTAAGAAGAGGAAAAGGCCAAGTGTGAGAGGAGAAAGTGGCAGTGTGAGAGAGAACTGGGTCTGATTGTCCTTATTGCTTAGAAATGTTTCAATTAAAACCACTTTTAATTAAAACATAATAAATTATGTAGTGATTTTGCTGTTCAGTGGAGTGTTTTCTTGCCTCCATGCCAGCATGGAATTGGTAATGATCTCATCCA
This sequence comes from Eurypyga helias, assembly GCF_000690775.1. Taxonomy (NCBI): domain Eukaryota; kingdom Metazoa; phylum Chordata; class Aves; order Eurypygiformes; family Eurypygidae; genus Eurypyga; species Eurypyga helias. Next base: position 9,827 of record NW_010269678.1, read on the forward strand.
TGTGCTGCAAACAGCTAAAGGAGCATCTCTTAGTTCAGGTGCTGAGTTTTCTCCTCATGGCCGTTCCAAAGTGTAGGCTGCAGTAACTGTGGATTTGTAGCAGGGTTATACTTCGTTATAAAAAGAGCTAAGTGCTAAGCCTGAGCCTGCATGGTGACCTTGATGAATTTCACTCTTTCACGCCTATTCACTGTTGGTTTTATACAGTCGAATCAGCTGAAAGGAAAGCGGACGGAATTCCAGCCCCAGTCATGGGACTGACCTGCTGATCTCCCTTTATGTAGGCAATATCCCAAGGGAATAGATGTGAGCAGATGCTTTGTAGTTTATCTCATGCCAGTGAGGCAGACTAGGCGGCACGAAGCCCTCTATTAGCGTTTGTAGGGCTGTGATTCCTCAGCCGCGGTGTTTACATTGGCTCCAGTCGCTCTTTATGCAGTGCAGAAAGCCACATGCCTGTGTGATAAGCTGGAGGAGTTCGGTAGGAGATTTTGCAGCTGGGCAGGACATTTCAGTTTGAGTTAATTGGAGACATGCTGAAGTGGAGCGGCTATCTGTGATTGCTGTGTTGAAAGAGGAAAGTCGGGGTTGGTTTGGAGCAATTCTGAGGGTGCTAAATAGCTTCCAAACTGAAAGCCTCTGGGAGGGAAAAGCATCAAGGCTTCTCCCTATATCCAGCTCTGGACGTGGAAAGCATCAGTGGCAATCTTTGGCGGCGTCATCTTGCCTTTTGGGTTGAGTTCCTGGCGGCGTGCTGCTGTACCGCTGGCAGGAGGCGAAGGTGGCACTGCAGCGATGCAGCAGTGGGGCAGCACTATCCCAGCGTCGGTGGCACGGCACGGCCCCCGTGGAGCTGGCTGCACGCCAGGGAACCCGTTTCTGTGGGGTTCACTGCATGGAGAAATCACCCGCCTGAGAACTTGCGTTTTCCACTGTTAAGTCTACGTGGCAGAGAAGTAAGCGAGGCTTCAGCAGTAGCACTAATTAACAGGAGCTGTAAATCATTTCATGTGCCCTTAATTAGAGATCCCGGTTCGGTGTGGAATTTCCTGTCTGAATGCGACGGGGCTGAACAGCAGTGGCAGTGTCAAACAGCAGGTGAAAAGGCTGGCAGGAGCAGACAGCAAGTACGAATGAGAGATTTCATGATGCCCAAGTGCATGGATTTGCTTGTTTCTCCCTTACTGGGATATTGTCTGAAACCTGGGAAGGGCGCAGGGGATCGCTGGTCTGTGCAGCATGGGAATTGGAAGAGGGCTGATGAACACCTTTAGGAGATCAGTTTAGTCGCCTGCTCAAAGAACAGCATGGGATAAAATGGGAAGCAGGTTTGTTAAAAACAAGAAGAACGTAAGAAACATTTAAGCAAAACCTCTAGCTTCTATGGTGACAATTTATTCTTTTGCGCATGCCTAGGAACTTTTGGTGATGGTTTCTTTAATGTCCGTTTTTATCATAACTTCTGCCTCCTTTATTCCTTTATTTGGCCCCAGTGTTAGGGAAAAGATGTAACACTTTCTGCTCTTCCAAGGCAGAAATTAACGGAGTTGGATGAGAGTACTGTAGGGAGAGTGCTGAGGTATTGCTTTACTTCAACATCTCTGTTTGCTAGCCGATCTACTCTTGATCAAACCAAATAATGCTGGAACACAGATATGACATGAATCTTGCAAAATGAGATGGTTCATCAGTTATTAGAAGCAATTTGGTCTTAATAGTCTTTGCTTGACAGATGAGACCAAAATCCTCTGCCTAATCCTTGAACAGATATACGCTGGTATTTGCATTATGACTGTGTTCATGTTACTTTCTTCAGTCTGGTCTTGGTTACCGGGAGTGATCCTGGTTTTTGTGATGTGGATGCCAGTCTGTTTTACTTGTCATAAACTTCCTAATGACATTGCACTAAATTCCATGGAAACTGATCTGCACTAATCACTTAGGCTTCGATTTTTATAAAAATTCTTTCAAGTGCTCAGCACCTTTCATAAAGGAATCCAGATGTGAGTTTGGCACCTAAAACTGCTTCCAAAGTACTCAGGTCCCAGCTAGTCCTGTTATGGCACAGCAGAATTTTCAAATCACTGCAGCTCTGTGTGCTCCCCTCCAAATCTAGCTGTTTGGTTTGGTGCTTAGGAGGAGAGCAGAGATCCTTTCAAAATACATCTTGTAGCACTGTGTCCTCACTCACATTACAGGCTTTGTAGTCATTATGCCGTTTAAGTGCAGTCTTTAGTCACCAATTTATTGAAGCTGGTGTGTTTTCATGTGTAGACATTTCAGAGAGCTTTAAACGTGATTCACTTCAGATCGTAGGAATGGAAGCTATTTCCGAGGACACTGGTGTAAATGTATTCATGACCATTTCCTATCCACGTGTTCCTGTGCCAATATTGTCTTTCAAATAGCTTCTTGCCCTCTCCAGTGTAAGCCCTTTAATATATTTATACAGTGTAATTATATCCCTCTCTGTTTTCATTTGCTAAACTGAATGAGACAAGGACTTCAGTATTCTGGTTCTCCATTCTCCTCCTCATCCTAGCAAGCCCTTCTCAACTTACATTTCTGTTTGAATTAATCTTTCTTGGATATGCTGACCAATATTGTGCTCAGACTGAGGTCTCACCATAGCCTGATATCAAGATCTTACTGTTTCCCCATCTTCTGGAATTCTTTCCTTGATACATCCCAGGATCTGATTTCCATTCATACCAGTGCATCAGGCATGCACCCTTTCACTATATTCATATTGACTGTCTATATCATAGGTCACACTCTCTCTTACATAATTGATGAGTTCCTTCATTATAACAAATGTATCTGTCCTTAGAGGCCTGATAGTGAACCTTATATTGTTTACTGCATTTCATCCCCTTTCTGTTACCTCAGGCCTCTAGATGAACCACTCCTTTAAGTGTGATGTTCAGAGCCTCGTTTATATACCCAATTCCTCCTAATTGTGTGCATTCAGCAAACACCATTAGCATGTTCATTTTTGTGCCATGATTATCGTTTTAAAATATGAGTAAACATAGTCTTAATCATGTAGTCTTAACAAATTCTACTTGTAGTTGTTCTAACCTAATATTTCTCTCAAAACTCAATAGCTGTCTTTCTTTTAGCTTGGGTTTTACGTCTGTCTTAATACTGGTATCAATGTCCATTTTAACTCCTTTCCGGGTGGCACCACACTAAATGCTTTTTCTAATACGGACAGATTTATTTTTTCTTTAGAAAATCAGTTGTCAGGGAAATCTGTTAGGTTTGCCTGGAACAAACTACCTCTTTTAAAGTTAGCTTCCATCCTCTTTCTTACCTTCCAGTTTTCACTTTTTCCTTCTGAAGTCTTGCATGCTACTGCAGTCAGACCTTCCACTTGTATTTTCTGAAGTCATTTTTACCCTTTTAAACTCTGTTACTCTATATGCTGTTCTCTAATTGTATGGTACCATTTCCATCTGAACCAATTCCTTTAAAATCCTTGTGATGAAAGCTGTGCTTACATATGTCAGTTCTTTCGGAGTTTAGGAACGGAGCTTATCAGACCTCCTGATCTGAGCACAGCAACCTCTTCAAAATGTTTTCTTACCTCATTAATGTTAATTTCCATTTCCACTCCCTCCTCTCGGTTATCTAGCCTGTCTCCTGTGCCCTTATCACTCTGTTCTGCATCATCATTCTTATTAAGGAGCAGTGGCAAAGTATTCATTAGCTTTGGCACAATGTCTAGATGCATTAATGTTTAATTATTACCACAGCCCCACTTCCTTGTTCTTTATACATGCATATATGTGGTTTGCTTTAGCTCCAGTATGTAACTTTACCACCAAAGATTATTTCTTAGGAAGGTAGGGCCCACTGAAACGGAGCTTTACAAGCTGACTAATCCTGTGTTGGTTTAATTGAGCTTTTATCCTCAGTAAGAGTTCTAGTTGTCGGGGAGAATTAAACAGCGAGACTGACAAAATAAGCCATCTCTGTAAGAAACAAAAATACCCCTCATGTTGGTGGCTTAAATGTTAGACCAGGGATGAAACTAAACCTGCTTTGAAAATCCAAAGATGAGGGCAGGATCCCTTTCTGTCAGGCTTGCGTGCCGATTCGTGTGTGCGGAACTATGCTAACGTTTGGGAGTGAAGGACAGAACCGCGTCTTCGGCACTTGTGTTAGGGCAGTGGCACGACTGCCTTAGGGCACACGGGGCCCTCTGGCAGGAGTACAGGAAGAGGAGCTGGGGGTAGGCAGAGGTGGCTGATGGTGGGGAGGGGGACTGCACAAGGATGAGAGGCCTCACATGCCAGGAAGCCATGGATGTGGTCAGGAGACCCCTCTTCACTCTTCCTCCGCTTTTCTTCCCCTCCTTACTGCGTTCTGCCTTGCCATGCCTGAGGATACAGGACCTGTCTCCACAGCATCCCATGCTTGTCCCATAGCGGCGGTGGGAGCATGAGGGAACTTGGGGCCAGGGTCTGTTTCCCCTGCAGAAATGGGAGAAGCATCTCCTCGCTGGTTGAAATCTCAGTGTGGATAGCATTTGAGAAGGTGGGTGCCTGCAGTAGACATCTTTTGGCTCCATCCCTCGGGTTGGTTGATCGTTTTCACAAACACGGTAATTACAAAGTGCGCTGTTTCCTGAAACATCCTAAGGCAGATTTTGGAGCAATGGAGTAGTTTAATGTACGAGCAGCATGAACGCAGATAAATTAACACTTGGGTGTCTTCAGAGCTCCATACCAAAAGTGAGAGGTAAAGTGTAGGACAAGAGGAGATCAGTGGTTACTGATAAAGGGAAACTCATAGTGTAAAATGGGCACGTTGAAGCAGGTGTTTCAGCAAGTAGCTGTTTTGATTATTATCTAAAATGCAGATGATGTGTAAGCTTAGACTTGCCACTTTCCCAGGTTTCAGGTTATGTTAAAGTGGACCTTCAAAATCTTGGTTTTGTGGTGAAATGAAGATGATGGCTCTCTACAGCAACACTGACATGGCTGGAGGGAGCAGGGTAGCTCTGAGTCTGGATTCAGGCTAATCTGATGGATCTGCGAGTCTTTGAAAAGATGGACCATATGCCATACTGTCATTAACTGCAGGCGTCTGCTATTAGTTAAAATAATCTGTACAACTCTACACAAAGAATGGGTACCTAGTGCAGGTAGATGCCAAGCTTTAGGCCATTTTCCATATGTATTTTTAAAGTATGTCCCCAGTTTGGAATGAATCCTCTTTTTCTGAAGGTTTGCATAATGGTGAGTGCAGTGCTGAGATATACATGTTCTTACAAGAAGTGTGTGCTAAGAGGTGTGTCAGTTTTGAAGGAAGTGAAATAAATTCATGTTCTTGCATAAGCACCAAGAATATTCTTGATCCTGTTCATCAAAACGTGTGGCCTGGCAGTCCTCCTGAAGTGTCCAATGGGAATGGTTGTTCGGTGCCAAAAGCAGAAGTATTTCTACGCGTCCATGCCTTTTATGTTCTGCCTCTACCTGACTGTGCATTTGCATTTGTGAGTCTTCAGGAGTGATCGGGATGGAAAGGGAGCACGTGCCAGTGTGCGGGGCACGGAGACGCACGTGGTCCATCCGGCAGAGCAGCGGACTGGAGGGTGTCAGTGTGCTGGAGATGCCAGCATCTCTCCCAGGCAGCACGGCGCTGGATCCAGCACAGCGAGCTGGCTCCGAAAGTGGGACATGAGGGTGGCCCGAGGTGCTGTGCTGCGCCGCCTCTGTGGCAGGACCTTCGCCAGCCAGCCAAATTGGGATCTGGGTGGGAAAGCTCACACAAAAGAAGTAAGGGGCTGTGCTTTCATGAACCCATCACTCCTCCTCCTCTGGACTGATTTGTTTGTTCAGGCTGGTTGCCTCCAGCAACACATTATTAGCATGAACTATGGTGTATCCTGGGAGACCCGCAGGATTCCCTGCAAATCTTTTGAGTTCTTCGTCTCCAAGGAGGGAGAGAGACAGAGGCATTTCACTCTGACGCAGTTTCATGCACATTGTTCCCCTTTGAATGCTGGTGTGTCCCTTCAGCAAATGCTGTAACTGGACTCCACAGTCTTGCTTCTTCATCTCAGTCCTTAGAATATACTTTTTTGGTGAAGCCCCCAAGCTGCACTGCTTTAGAGGCTGTGTTTGAAACCAGGCAATCTGCCATGCTTAGTGAGGCGGTTTCAGCAAGGCGATGCACTTGTTACCTCTCTATGCACAGGTCAGTCCTTGCTGATGGTAGACCTACAGCTTTCTGGGTATGTCTGGCCTGAAGGTAAATACAGGTTGTGTCCTTCGTGAGCAGCTTTCTGCTAGATTTAGCTTGACTACTAACGCAGTGAACACACGGTGACATAGATAACAACGTGGGTATGTACGCGGGGCTCTGCTAAGATCATACGTCTCTGCTAAAGCCTGTGCCACGGCAAACTCTTCAGATACAAACAAGGGTTGCAAGAGCCTCCCCATGGTGGGGTCAAACCCTGTAGGTACAATGCTCAGTTTGAAATTACAGGACTCGATTTTCCTCAGAAATCTGCTCCACCTCCTTTGTGTGTTTTGTATCCTGGACTTGCAGGGACAAGCCTATTTGTCACAGCATAGTTAAAACATCGTGCAAAGCATTTGATTTCCTGACTAGTCATGTATGTGTCCGGAGATGGGCAGTGTAAGATGAACCGATCTCTCCGGTGAAGGCCAGGGCAGGTTAGCTAGGAGAGGTCAGCATGCCGGTGGTCGAGGCATTAACGCCATCTCGGTAGCAGAGCAGAGTCAGAGCCAAGGCACTGGAGTGTTCCCGTGAGGGTGATGCTGGTGGTAATGGGGGGCTATTGGGAGGGCAGGGGGGTTGAGGAAGTACAGAGAAGGTGTCTTGAGGGTGATCTACTTTCACCAGACGGTTCAGTTAGCAAGGGACTTGGATGCTGAAGAGCTGTGCAGTTTCTCCCGTGTGCTCGCATCAAGGCTGTGTGCGTTTTGCAGGAGTTTTGCAGGGAAGGACACCAGGCGCAGCTGGTTTCTAGAGGCTGCGACGCAGAGCTGTGGGCACGCTTGCAAGGCTGCCCTGTACCCCTGGGAACTGGCTGCTGCCTGCGGCTGAGGCTTCAGCGCTGCCCTCCATCCCCTGCCAAGCTGCTCGCAGCCTGGGCCGGGCTGGGCTGCTGCTGGGGGCTAAGGGTTAGCTGTGCTCTGCTCAGACTGACAGTCCAGCTGCGCCCACCGAACAAAACCAGTTTGTCTGGGCGTCACAGCAACCCGAAGGCTGAACTAATGGAGCAAACAGGTGTGAAGGGAGAGATGGGAAGGAGAGAGGGGTTTTGCCTGAGCCAGTAGTTCCTTGTCTGCTGGATAAAAGGAAAAGCCGGTCTGTCGGAGTAGACACATCCTTCATCAGGTAGCAGGGAGAGGAGTTGCTCTGCAGCCAAAAGCACTTGAGATTAACCTGTTAATTCCCAGGGCTCGCTTCAAAGGAGCTCTCAAGTCAAACAGCATTGGACCAGGTCCCAGCAGACTTCTCCCAGACCTGGAAACCCAGCTCAGGTTCCTCTTAACTTCTTTTTCCAGGAAAGAAGTGAGGAGGAAGGAAATATGAGGATGGATGGCTAGGCTACACTTTTTCTAGGTTTGAATTCTTTCCTACAGTGTTAAGTAGTGAACAGCTTTAATCCGCATGCTCCAGCCCATCTCCTGCTTTATGGAAAAGTTTCAGAGCAGCTCTTGAGCCTCCTGGCTGCCAGCTCTTTCTGAAGAGAAAAGGGAGCCAGCAAAGGCTTCCCGGTAGAAGGCAGCTCTGTTTCAGGTACAGTAATTGTACATGATAGTGCCTCCTTACGTGTTCTTGCAGTTTTAAGGAGGGAAAGCTGGTTTCCCCTTGCTGATCTTTGTACAGTACTAGAAGGACTTCATATTCTTTCTCAGAGGTGACTGTTATTTCATGATACAAAGTTTATACCTCAGTTAGCAAAGTCCATGCAGTGCTCTGGGATCATTTTTGTTGGAAACTGCCATGTTGTATGTAGATAAGATCGTAAGTGAGGTCATTCTTTTCCTTTGGAATGGCCAGCCTTACATGTTTACTAGATTTTTAATACAGTACTCCTCATACATTTTCTGAACAGCCCAACAGCCTGATCAACTGCATTGAAACACACCATCTTAACAAAGCCGGGTAAAACTTCCACCTGCGTGGGTTTCATCCAGATTTGTAGTGTTGTCCAGGATTTCTTGGGCAGTGTGCGCTGGCAGCCCAAGAAAGCCAACCGTGTCCTGGGCTGTATCCAGAGAAGTGTGGCCAGCAGGTCGAGGGAGGGGATTCTGCCCCTCTACTCTGCTCTGGTGAGCCCCCACCTGGAGCGCTGCGTCCAGCTGTGGAACCCTCAATATCAGAATGATATTGACCACTTGGAGCGAGTCCAGAGGAGGCCATGAAGATGATCAGAGGGCTGGAGCACCTCTGCTATGACGAAAGGCTGTGAGAATTGGGCTTGTTCAGCCTGGAGAAGAGGAGGCTCTGAGGAGACCTCATTGCAGCTTTCCAGTATCTGAAGGGGGCCTACAAGGGTGCTGGGAGAGGACTTTTTACAAGAGCCTGTAGTGACAGGACAAGGGGTAATGGGTATAAATTGAAATCAGGGAGGTTTAGATTAGATGTCAGGAAGGTGGTGAGGCACTGGAACAGGTTGCCCAGAGATGTTGTGGATGCCCCATCCCTGGCTGTCTTCAAGGCCAGGCTGGATGCGGCTTTGAGCAACCTGGTCTAGTGGAAGGTGTCCCTGCCCATGGCAGGGGGGGTGGAACTAGATGATCTTTAAGGGCCCTTCCAACCCTAACCATTCTATGATTCTTCAGCGATGTTACATGACTTTTATACATCTGTGATGCAGAGGGATTCTGGGCAGAGATAAAACTTTGCTGAAATCTCTAAAATCCATCACCTGGCCCTAAGAAATGCTCTTCTACCTACACGGTCCCTTTTTCCTTCCTCCACCTCAGGATTTTCTCTCTTCCTGTCTGTTTTTCCTCTTCCGGGTGCTGTGTTATTTCTACTCCTTTCCAGTTTAAAATAAACGCTTAAGAAGTGTGATGCAGGCAGCTTCAGCTTGTTCCTAGTGGGTGACCCTCCTGCATCTTGCCTTCTGGCAGTGAAGGTAAAATGGGTGAAGGGACTGTCATTCCCCTTTACTGGGCAGAAGACCCCTCTGCATGCAGAAGAATTTCTTCATATTCTGCTAAAGAACTTCAGTTGCTGTTCATTGACTGGGTAACGACAGTAGCACTGTTGCAAAGTAGTGAAGTAATGGTACTCTTTGAGAAAACGCAAACCAATTCTAGCAGTGGCTGATGCTATACTGAATTGCCCTGCAGTGTCATCTAAATTTCATCAGTGGTAATTTTTGCACCTTACAGGAATCTGGAACTGCAGTGTTTTTCCAGTTGTTTTCTCTTTCTGTATTGGGCTCTACAACTTTTGACTTTTGTGTCTGGATTTTATGGACATTTTCATTTTTCAAAATTCATTAAATCATCCGTGACCCCCTCAATCCCTGCCCTCCCCCCCCACCCCCAAGTCTTTATTTCTTTAACACCCTGACTCTAGTCCCACTTAAATTAGCATAAATTGGGAAAATGCCACTCAAGTCAGTGAACACGTTTTGGAGGCAACTGATTACTACGCTTAACAGTGTAATGACCTACAGTGCTCCATGCAACATGCTAGAGAGCCACCTAATGCAGGCAAATTTGCTAGAGTCACACCAAACCTGTCATATAACCAAAATGAAAGTATAAAATAGTGTGCCATTTTTAATCTAATTGCCTAGTAATCATTGGGAGGTAAATACTCCTCACTATTTTTCCTCAAAAATTTAAGAACCTAACACTCTCTTTATATTCCTTTAGTTTTTTTCTTTTAAAAGCATTCAACTCGGAAAACCACAGCTCTGGAAATGCTATATTCTGTATTTGTTTTATATATAAATGGTGTTGGCTTTGCTGTGCATTTAACAAAATCAGTTTCCACATCCACTATGTGCAATAGGAAGGGAAGATGTGTTTAAAAAGAGGAAAATGTGACAGTGAACGTACAGAAGTGTTCAAGGTGTCCAAGCTATATGCTGAATCTGCCAGCTTAGTTTATTTTAAAGTAAATTTCAACTTAACACCTGTACAAAATGATGAACAAATGGTGAAAATATGAACTCTGTTGAAAAATATTAGCTAGGATCACTAAGGCAATGAACTATGGCCACAGCATGTTCCTTGCGATCTCGCTGTCCTCAGTGCTGAGTGGCAGGACTGTTGATAATTCTCTATTACTAGCACTATAAGGATAAAGTACTTTTTAATTTCTGTGATGAGGTAAGATGGTGGGAACAGTGAAGATTCTCCAACCTAATTTTCTATTCTCTGGTTTCTCCCACAGAAGTTTGAATACAAAGGCTGCCTTTATCAACTGTATGTTTATTTTCCTCAGCTTCTCATACTTCATAATTTGGCTCTGAATTTTAAAGAGCATCAAATGGAGCAGAGATTAGAAATTATCACCCTTTGTGTCCTGTTGAAAGCAGCCCCTCCTTCTTAGGCACTGCAGAGTTCTTTGCTAATAAGGCTGACTGAACAAGTCTTCATTAAACCTCATGTTGCTGGGCTGGAGAATTTATTTGGCCCCATCATCCGTTCAGACCGTGACCTGGACAAATCAACCGTGATGCCTCAGATGTGAAAAGTATTTGTTTGGCTTCTCACGTTCTTAACACAATTAGTAGCTCTGCAGCTCGCCTCCTTGGGCAAAGCAGGGTCATGCCGTGCCTTGGTGTAGCTACTGCTCTCAAGGTAACTCACCTGGAGCATCCCTTGAGGGATTCAGTGGTGTGTGATTTTCGCCCTGTAACTCGCATGGAAATGAGTGGCAAATGAGGATAATGCTGGTTACACCCAGTTGTCACAGTCACTCTGTACTGTCTGTGCTGGCCACCTGCTAGGAAGCTTAATAGCCGAAAATTTCCTCTAAATTGGTGTAAAGAAACTCAGTTATGCAATGTCTGTCATTAGGGTGGCTGAGGCTTTTCTCCAAACACTGTGGCTCAGATGTTCACCACCTCTTTTTTCAACCAGGAGTAAGTAAGAATAGGTGTGACTTCTGTGTATCATGGCAGACTACACAGGACTCTGATTAAAAATTACCTTCCACTTGAAGATAAAGTTATTACAAATAATGCCAAATAAAGCAGACAGCTTTTTGTAACAGTCGTTAAAGCTTTAGGAGCTGTTTCACAAACATGTAATTCCTTGAGCATGTTGGAGTTTGCTTTGCTTCAGAAGAATGAAAGGCCAGAGTTTTAAAGTGTGTTTCTTCATCATAAATTCTGAGGATGATGAGTTTACTTTGGCACTGGTTTTGCTGCTTCTTCAGATTAGGTCTCTGTTCCCTTTGGTGTTACTGCACTGGAGGGAGTGGCATGATTTCCATTTATTACGGTCAGAAGTTAAGATTTCAGGTTTCTTCCCCCAGGCACTGGTTGAAGCCTTTCCCTTTTCTGTGCCTTAAAGTCACAAGGCAGCGTAAGCATGCGGCAGGTGAGCCGGGGTGCTCCTGTTTCTGATGCCTATGCATATAGTTATATCCATTTCTGTAGGGGGGGGTGTTTATGAATACGTGCTCTTATTTGTAGACTCTTGCAGGACATTGAGCAAAAATCTCAGTCAAGTTTTTTCTTGGAAGGGATGGGTGAGCATCAGACAAACCCAACCGAGTGACTGTTAAATAATACCCCTGCTGCAAATAATACCCCCGTCCCACCCCTGGATTTCTGGCTCTCTGTACACACACAGGTCCAGGTCTCCTGAGACCACAGCACGGATTTCTCTGCAGCACCAGGAGAACTGTTTTCTGCCAGGCGGCATCCAACCAGTGTGACAAAAATAACATTCTCGGACCCTTCTGAACGAACCAGCCTTGGCTTTGAGTGGGACAGAGCTGCTGCCAGCAACTTGGAGTCAGAGAAAGGCTTGGCTATGTGTGACAGGAGACGTATCTGAAGGGATCAGTTTCTAACCTCAGCAAGGCTGGCGTGGATTTGACTGGCAGGCATGGTTAGGACACCCTTGGGGGTGAAGGAGGCATCTCTGAGAGCTGCCAGCGTAAGAACGGGACCAGCTGGGCAGTGGTTTGTGGCCTGTGAACTTCTCTACGCACTCTTCTTCTCACAGAGCTTAAAGCTTCCTGGCCAAACACTGCTGCAGCCATGTGGAAACATCTAACAAGCAGAAACCCATCTGAGACCATGTCTCAGAGCTCGCGGATATTAGTGGGTTTGGCTATTCATATTTTCAGTCATGAGAAGCCGTATTTAGCTCTGACTAGTGCCTGCATTGAGCCATGTGTCATATAGCTGAGGATGATCTGGCTTTCAGTTAATCTTTTCTCCCAGTGTATCTTGATGCCTTTCATTCCTTACAGGCTTTTTTTGCTTTGAATATATCCTGACCTAAACCATTTGTCCTGCCAGGGTGCTACTCCAGAAACCCAGTTGGGCCCACTGAGCTTTAATTTTGCCATCTTTTCCTCCCAAGAAAAGGATCCTGGGATGGCTCCTGTTCAGAAATCGCTGGTTGAACAACAAATCGTGAACACGAGCCAAATGTGGCTGACAGGGATGGCGTTTGGCTGAATTGTACAGGCTGGGCTTGGTTCCTTCTCTCTTTCTCAACTGCTGCAGGATGAACACAGGCCAGCAACGAGAAGATACTGCTGAGGAGCAAGCCCTTATCTGTTATCTGTGCTTCACATGCCTCAGGAAACAGAGTTGAAACAGACTTTCATCCAGGTTTCATGTTTTGTAAGGATGAATGTGAATAAAGCCTGGTGTGAAGTGTGATGAAAAATAGACCTTGTCATGGGTAGGTGGGAGAGCTCAGGGGCTCTTCAGCGATTCGCTCTGCAAGGAGATCCGTTAGGCTGTTCAACAGACCCCATCAGTAGGAGGAGAAGCTCCACTGGGGAGCTGTCTACGACTTTATCTGCCAAAGGGGTGTCAGACTTTAAAAGGACAATCTTGGAAGGGGTGAACTAGACACTATGGATCAGCTAGCTTTTAGTTTTTCTGCAGGGGGTTTTGGAAAAGTTTTGTGGCCATACTGGTTTTGACAGGATTTCCATCAAGGCCCAGACTGGACCCAAACTGGCAATATCAGGGTGGGTAGGGTCCTTCTCTAGGATGAGGAATGCGAAGCTCAAGTTGAGCTCTGGTGTAAACAAGAGTAGAGTTGAACCTGGCTTTCCCACAGACATACAGAAAGCCTGAGTCACCAGCGTAACAGGCGTTCTGGAGTGAGCGTATCTTTCTGATTTTTCCCAAAGGCTGTTGAAAGTCTTTGAGGTGTTCAGATGAGAGATAACAACAGCACTTTAGTGCATGCATTTCTTGAAAGATCTTTTTTTCTCAGAAATCTGATTCTACTCCTAATTTGATTTAATTGCTGTGCACGTTTTAAAGTTTTTTTTAATCACACAAAGGGTCAAGGGACTAATAGCACGTGAGGAAAAAACCTATGTTTCCTGAGAAACAATTTTGTTTCAGTGTGCCCACGACATCCCAGCACCCCATGCAGCGCTCCATCGTGGTGGCCAGATTAATTATGGGCTTTAATTGGGAACAAGAAACAAAAGAGATGACTTCATCTCCCTGCTCATCTTACATTGCTGTTTCACACAAAAAGATTGAGGCAGACAGAACAGCAGACAAAATCGTCTACATAAAGGTTTCCCTTGGCTGAGGAGAGGAGAGGCAGGATAAAAACGAGAAAAGGATCATTGTTCATCTGGAAAGTCACAAGAGCAGGTCTGAGTTTTCATCTTTTCCAGCCAGCATGTTTGTTTAAGCCCCACACCTTTTACAAGTTTTTGTTCGAGCAGTTTGTCCTTGGGCTAATTTCTCCATCTCATTCTGCCTTAGCCTCAACTTGCTACAAGCCTGGGAATTTTTAGTCTCTGAAACAAAAAGTGCTCTTTCTCATACTGATAGAGAAAGCCCTGTCTGCTTTATAAAGCTCTTACAACAAGGTGCAGGAGGGAAGTGAGCAGTGACAGTGTTGCATAAGGGACAGCTTCGTCGTTGGCAGACGTGGGGGTATTAGAAAACAGATGTTTCAGCTCTCCTGTTAATTACCTAATTTTGGATGAGTAGCATAGGGCCAAATTTGCAAAAGACTACATGGAGAGGCTGGCACAAGGGGGGACAGTATGTGGCCACTCTTAATTGTTTTGGGGGTTTGGGAGTTTTTTTCAGTTGTGGGGTTTGTTTGTTTGTTTGTTTTGGGGTTTTTTTAGGGGTTTGTTTGATTTTTTTTTTTTCTTTTCCCCTGAGGGGAGACATCTAACCACTGATCCTGCCCCCTCGACTGCCAACACAAACCCTACCCATTAGTAAGGCAGGCGTGTCCCTTCGGCAGGCTGGCAGGCACTGTCTTTGCTGCATGCTGTTCTGCACCTTGCCCACCTGAAAGGCAGATAACCTTGCCTTTAAACAACCTGTTCTCCTTTGTGTGTCAAAATCCTAAATGCATTTTGTTTCTCCATAGGAACCGCTAAGGGGAAATGAGACAAACCTGGGTAACCCTAGAAATGTCACCGCAGAGCGGAAGGATGCTGGCTGTTCCTCAGGGGCAGTGACAGATTGTCCCTGAGGTTTTCAGTCTCCCATCCAAACGGCGTGGGGCAGGGGTGAGGGTGACACCAGGGATGACTACATCGGGAGACTGGGGAAGCCCTGGAGGTGGATTTGACAGGTGGAGCACTCTCTATTGGTGGGCCTGGCTGTTTGGGTGTATAGGGTAGGTTCCCTTCTTTGTTTGGCTTTTATGGGAAGAACTGGCAAGAACTTCCTGGATCGTGAAGTCTAATCCCCTGCGATCGCAAATGAACATACCCTGTTATCCCTGTCATGAATTTGTCTTATTTGGGCTTTAAAAATTTTCAAGCCCTTCATTTCCCTTCTGCACTGTAATCTCACATAGTTCTAGGGATCAGAACCCGCTCTCCAATTCCTGGCCTTTCGTTGGAGAGAAACCTAGGAAAATGTTTCCAAGGGGATGCAAAAGTAGAGATTAACACCGACTGACTGGCTTCTTTAAAGCGTGGCAAGCGCTTTGCGTTTAGAAGTTCTCCCGCTATTGACCCGATCTGGGGTAAATCCAACACGGTTCGGCCGGGAGCGCAAACCCAAGTCCCGGCTGGTGTCTGAAGGGTTAACTGGCCCCGGTGCTTCAGCTGCTGGCCCGGGGAGAAATGTCCGTGAGTTTGTGTAGTCTCACACCCCCTTCAGCTCGGCGGTGTT
>NW_010269679.1:0-23963 GCF_000690775.1 Eurypyga helias
ATCGTAGAAGGCCACCATGTTCGTTAATCATTAATGATTAAATGGTAATTAGTTAGTTAGACCGACTAGTTAGACCAGTCAGAAAAAGCTATTTTCTCCAGAGATCAGCTTGTATTTTCAAAATGGTTTCTGCAGGATAGCAACCTACATTTTAAAAAAGTGTTTTCTGTGTGATCAGCATGACAATCAGGTTTGGCAGGCTAGCCAAATGGCAGTAAGGTACCAAGTTAGTGTACTAAAGTGTTTTGTTAAGACCTAAAACCCATTCTCTGGTTTGTTTTGTTTTGTTTTGTTTTGTTTTGTTTTGTTTTGTTTTGTTTTGTTTTGTATCAGAAAGCTCCTCTTACTTCCTCTCGTTTTCTTATATTCAAGATGCTTAAAAATACTTCTATTGTTTATGTTTTCTTCAGTTACACAGACTCACTGCACATCTGACAACGCTGTGGGATTTCCAACAATTCTGGTTGTTGGCTGCTAAATGTCACTGAATGCTGATGCTGTACATCGCCACCTAACTTCTCAGATCACATTTGCACCCACAGTCCAAGCACTGCCACAGAAAGCTGATGGGTGTTCCTAAGAGAAGGCAGGACTCGGCAACCTCCCACGCAAACGATCAGATCTGCAGCATTCAGTGCTTGATTACACGCTGTTGAAAGGTGGTAGAAAACTCTACAGCAACGTTCTTTCTTTTTAAAATCCAATTCAGGCATCTACTCTCTTTATAAAATTATCATAAAACATCTTTACATCTTTAAAAAGGAGTTAAGTTGGTCAGCTTCCGAGCACGTACTTGCCCATTTGGGAATGTCGCAGGGTGTGATCATCAGCACACTGGCCCTCCCGTACATACTGTGCAAAAGGACCATTTCCTCTGCTCTGCACGTAGTCTCTGTTCTCTATTGCATTTGCAGGCAAAAAAGCTAAATTGTGAATTTGCATCTGCTCAGGTTTTAATAATATTATTCAGAAATACGTCTTTATTAGTTGCTAAATCCTGACCAGGTATAAGCTGATTTGAAGCTTTGATGTTTAATTGAAATGTGTTCTTGAGCCTGTTGTTAGCATTGGCCAGTATGCTGGAAAACACGTATGCCTGTGACACAAGCTGTCAGGGTGATCCAGCCACTTTGTTTCAATAAAGTTAAACCCAAAAAAACACTCTTACTCTGTAAACATCACATAGAACATTCAAGAAAATCATAGTAAAAGGTCATTATTTAAGTAGCGAAGCAAAGCTCTCCAAAATTAGGAAATACTGGATATATAGTGATTCTTGCTATCTTTAGCTCCTGCCCTGTGCAATGAATAAAGAGAAGTCCTGAGGGAGTGGAAGGGTTTGCAGTCCTAGAAGTAAAGACAACGCCAACGATGTCTCACTCAAACGACAAGTGAGAGGCACCAGTAATTTTAGCTTTTCCTGCTTTATCAGTGCTCAGGTCCAGCAGCTGACCCAGGCTGTTAGAGCAATAATGTTAAACTGAGGCACAGGAGACCATATGGCTCCTGCGGGCCCAAAAGTTTAGAACAGTGTCATTCCTTCACTGAGTGGAGTACTGATACAGTTCCTGGGTTTTCTTCATTCAATCTACAGGACTGATGGTGATGATGAAACACAGTGAATACATCGGTCTTTGCCTAGAGAGGAAATGAAAGCAAACATGTCTAGACATAGCAGGAGCATTTAACTGAGGCTGGTGCACAATAAAAGCTACAATATTTGCCACTGCTGACATTCTCTCCTAAAGATACTTCCCCTGTTGATGATACCTCCATTCTTCACAGCTACAGGATCAGATCAGACCCAAAGATGTGCTATGCTTTTCTGAAAAGCTGTGGTCTAACAGAAATTAGGTAACTGCCCTCAGACTGGCAAAGCTGATGGGGGTTTGGCAGCATTTTGTTTTAGACACTGGGATGCTTGAAGGTAAGGGTACTTTGTCATTTTAGAACTGGCAGTGTTTTTAGATCATATTGATTTTGTTTCATTGTCTTGAGATCATCTACCCTTAGCCCTAAATATAACTCCAGACTCTCCACAACTCTTGAAACACACAGTTTTAGTCTGCGCATAACTTAAGCTCAGTGCAAGCAAAAGGCTGAGCACTGCTGTGCAGAGCACCACAAAAGAGTTGAAGAGACAGTATGTGCCACTGGAAATAGGGGTGCTCTGACAACAGCAGTAATGACATTCAGACTAGGGCTAGTTGTCCGGGCCAGGTGCTACAAGGACTTTCTGCAACAGGAGACAAATCTTGGGATGTGCTTATAGTTTTATGTAAGTCTGGGGTTTGCAGTGAGTAATAGTTGCAGAGCATGGAGAAAAGGCAAAAGGGGCTCTGGGTTCTGTCATTTTTGTTAGTGGTTCAGATGGACAACAGTCAGCTACATCAAGCACAGCTCACTTTCCAAAGGTGTTCACCTGTGGTGAAGCTGATTTCCCATTATGCATATTGGGAGGGGACAAGCATGTATAGGATACACCTGAAACACCTCCTTCTCATACTTTTCTCGTTCTCCCTTTCAGTACCCAGCTACTGTGAGAATCTGGCTGCTACAAGTCTTGGGCATGAAATGATAAAATGCTGAGAGGTCTGAAAGGAGAAGTACCTTATGTGACAGGCAGATAAGTACTACATGGTACAAATGCTGGAGTGGTTGTCTGCTATAGAGCAAGGTCTTGCAAAGTTGCTAATATCAAGGAGGTCAACAATTGTTCAAAACCAATGCTATAGAAATTTACTAACTGTATCAAAATCCAAACATCTTTAATTTGCCTTATATACTGACAATCCTCAACTATGCCTTCTAAAAGAAAAGTTAACATATTCATCTCCAGTATATTGCCATTTTCCTGTTGACTTGGGTCATAAAGGTCATTAATGGATGTTTGTTAAAAGCAAACAATTCTTTTACATTGTTGCTAGTCACTGGGATAGTAGTAGTATTGGGACTCAGAAGTAAATCAGAAAAACTCAGACATTAAGGCAACTTTTAAGAATTGAATTAGACACTTGTCTAAATTAAATGAGAAAGAAGCAGATCTGACTAAGCAATGTATTTTTGGTGTTGACCTGCTAGTTCAGTGGCTGCAAAACGTGCTGTAATGTAAAGCATAGAGTCAAATTCTTCCATTAGACTTTTCCTTTCCTCCACTAGACCAATACCAATCCCAGAAGTATCTGTATGTACTTGTAAATTGTACTTGGTTCTACCTTTGATGTATATTTCCATAGCTTGAAATATAAAACTTATTTGGGAAGCTACATCTCTTCAGCTATAGCATGCATATTTTCAGATGTCTTTCTCATCCAGATCCCAAAAGACCCCATCCCTATTAAAACTTTCATGTTTTCAGACCGTGTTTGCCAAATGCAGTCATGCTAGTAATTTCTGAGCCAGCAAAGAACATTTGAAGGTCTATCTCTTTGGTCTGTCCTTGTTCTCATTCTTCCTCCTCCCAGATCCCCTTCTGGCACAGTGGATGGGGCCCCTCTAGCCTTATGCAGGCAGAAGAATGAGAACACTCACCAGAATTGAGAGGTACCAGAAAAAAAGAACACGCCTGTAGCAAGTAACACCAAGAATGCTTGTAGAGCCCTGTGATTGCAGGACACTACAAACATGCAGTGGATTTTCAAAGGCATCCGGTGATTTTGTGAGGTAGAGTTGTGATTTCATCAAAAGGCTGACTACAAAGCCACAGACTCCTATTTTAGAAATAGGCAAAGAAACAAATAACAGTGAAATCAACACTGCAAATCTCCACCTTAATAACAATCTGTTTAAATTAGGAGGAAGCATTTTTCTCTCCCAAATCCAAACTAACTCTTCCTGTGCTCATATTTCTGTGAATAAATTTTGATTGAGTTAAGAAAAATATCTGTGAGGTGGGTGTATTGTGAAAAGTAAAGGCATTGTTCTGTGTTGTAAGCCAAGTGGCTTTGTTGAACACAATTATCACTTCACAGTGTAATGCTAAACGAGGTACCTCAAGTCTTTTGAGAATTCAACCACACTGACAGTTTAGGATTCAGCATTGTAATATTTCTTTTACAGGCAGGATGGGGTGACAAGATGCTATCAGACTTATTTTGTGGTAGTTCTAGTCTTGGGAAAAAAAAAAAAAAAGGGCCTTACACAGAGAAAGCAGTAATTATCATAGAATCATAGAATCACTAGGTTGGAAAAGACCTTAGAGATCATCCAGTCCAACCGTATCTGTCCACCACTAAACCATATCTTTCAGCACCTCATCCACCCGTCTCTTAAACACATCCAGGGATGGTGACTCCACCACCTCCCTGGGCAGCCTGTTCCAGTGTGTGATAACCCTTTCGGTGAAGAACTTCTTCCTTACGTCCAATCTAAACCTCCCCTGGTGCAGCTTGAGTCCATTCCCCCTCGTCCGATCATCTGTCATTAGGGAGAAGAGACCAACACCCACTTCTCCACAACCTCCTTTCAGGTAGTTGTAGGCAGTGATCAGGTCTCCTCTCAGCCTCCTCTTCTCAAGGCTAAACAAGCCCAGTTCCCTCAGGATTACCTCTATTCTCTCATTTTTCAGATGGTAGATAGTTGCAAAAACATTGAAAGAATATAACTTAAAATTGAGGAGAGCAAGAGAAAATAACTGATTTTTCTGAAATAAGGAATTTTTCACAATAGAAAAAAAATCATCAAATGGTATTTTAACAACTGTTTTGGCATAGACTTCAATGTAGTACCTGAAACTTTGACATGATCTCATTTACAGATTTCCTTTGTTTCTTTGACTACAGAATTAGAAGAAAATACTTCATATAATGCTTTCTACAATCTTTTTTTAATTGTTAGCAAGCAGCGTTGTCTGGTAAGAGCATCATACATACAGCTGTACTTGTATATAATGTGTACAAAAGCACAGTAACAGACACTTCTAAAATGTGCATATCAGGTTAGCAATAAACCTAGTAAAGCTCCAGACAGATTAACTAATTCCTCCACACCATGCTACAAAAATTTGAGAGGAGGCATATACAATTTAGGTACTTAATCAAAACAGGCTTTGAATATTAGGCTTGGGAAATAATAACCCTAAATTGTGCCGATTTCCTGACAAAGAGGAGTTATAGTTTACCTGGGAAATACCTTCCCTGCACAATGAAAAATAACAGGCTGTAGCTTGCATTTCTGCCAGAAGGCAGACTCATGCTGTCCACACCACATACAGCAATTTAAGATACTGAGTGAAGACTATAAATCAAACACAAGCATCAAACCTACTATAAATTAGATTATTATTTTTCCGGTAGGGTACCTGTATCATCTGGTAATGTTCACATCAGACAAATGCCTTAAGGAAATAAAAAAACACAATGGATTTAGAAGTCCTATGAAATGTTATGTTGTGCAGACAGATTGCCAAACAAAGTGAGAAGCAGAGAACCAGAAAAAAAAAAAAGTGCAGAAATGAAAGGGAAACTTGATCACAGTCAAGGATCACCACTGAGAATGGAGAAAGGAAGGCTTTAAGCTTTTGTGTTTTGTGGGTGTAAAAGATCTACAAGTAAAATTGATTCAAGACTGATCATAGCAGAGGAATCCAAAACTCAGTCTAGCATCCAGGAAAAATTAGTGACATAAAATATAAGAGTTATGAGAACTTACGGGCTCACACACATTTACAGCGTGAAGAGAGAGAAGAGGTGAAATGGAGAAAAAGGAGGATGAGGCAGTGTTAGGCAGTTATGGATGATAACTTCCTAAACTATTACAGACAGATCATGTCAATCTGCTTGTTCAAGTAAAGTCTTCCAAGGAGCCACTGAAGCCTCAAGGCCACTGCAGTCAGCTAGGATAGTCAGAATGGAGCTGGTCCAAACTTAATGCATAAATGTTGTCATTTGATTGTTGCACACAACTTCATGACATACTATAGGTCTCACCAGCTGGACCATGTTGTTTGCCAAAAAATTTTGAACTTCAGCTGGTTCCATGGAGTTACAAATAGAACTAACAGTAAGTGCATTAATAAGGACAAAAGGAAATCTAAGATGCTACACTTTTTAACACATCAGCTTTGGAAATCATAAGACTAGCAACTAATTCTGAAATCCAATCTAAGTTTCTAGTGTACTTTCTACTGTTCACCTTAGAGAAGTTGCTACAGTGTTGTGACAGAAACAGATCGATGCTGGAGCAGTTCCACCCAATTTGAAATAAAGAGCTATTTAAAATTACATTTGGCTCATGAACTGGCCATAAAAAACTACTTCCTCAAGGTGCCATTGTCTACCACTACTGCTCCTTCTCCTAAGAAGGACATAGTGAGCATCTCCCCTCTGGCTCAGACCCAGAAGAGACCCTGCCCCAGCTAACCTCTCACCTGGATGGAGAATGGTTATTAGTCTGACAGCATGCAGCTGTATTGAGGGAGCAATCAGCTCCGACCCCATCAGCTCTTTGAGCAAAAGCTGGTGCAACCCTGGGACAGATTCGAAACTTTTATATGGGTGACCTTACATGAGTTTCTGCAGCAAAAATCTTCAGTCATTGTGCCTGTTTGACTACCTGTGTTGACACATGAACTGATTTTAAAAATAAATAGAAAAGTCCGAAAATAAGAGGCATTTTAAAGCTGAACTGCTTGCTTTCTTGTGGTCTGAAGGGCAGCTTTGCAAGCCTTGTATAAGGTATCCCCAGCAAAGGAGTGTGAATAAGAGAACAGTAAGCTCTCCCAGCAAATTTATTCTGGACAAGGTGGTAATTGGTAGCTACAGTCTTACCCACCTTTCCCTGCTGTTTTAATGCCAGATCTGCACTGACCATGGTTGCTGAAAATGTTCTTCTGGGAATACCGACAGACCTGTGCACTGTCCATGGCACTGGGATGACTCAAAAAAAATTTGAAAATTCCTTCTTTTCAGCAGCCCAGCTAGGATTTTCAGTCAGTGCACTGAGTATTTATGCACAGGGGCCTTCAGGAAAATAAAAAATTAAAACTGAAACTTTCAGCAGTACATAGCCTCTGTTTGGACTGGTAAACAGCACGTGTGAGAGGAGTATCAGATCTAGACAGGAAAACAGCTGGTACGGAGCCAGCAATGACAGCTACCCATGTGTCATCACTTGGGATTTATTTCATACTAGAGCTTGTCTAGTCCCATGGGCTGCATGGTCATTAGTGAACAAAGCATGTTAAGTGTGTTCCTGCAGGACATCTGGGTTCTGCACTCTGAGACTGCTCTGAGCTGTTGGAAGCCCTACCACAGACCCTCTCTGAAAAAGCCACTCAGAACTCCCTCTTCGAATGTTCAGCCATCCCATTACCCTTGGTGTCCTTCTTAGCTGTGTACTAATATCAGCAAGGTCAGTTAGCAGTAGAAAATATAAAGCATGTAAACACTCTAAACCAATGGTGCCACAGACTTAAATCAGAAAAATGAAGTTTCAGACACTAAGTTGTAGAAAACCTGCACATTGCACACATTTTTCCTTTGAGATGTTAATCACTAAAATGTTATTTTAGCAGATAAACTTCTGACCTCAACAGCAAACAGAACCCCCAAAAAAGTAAATTCTCATCTGTATGTCTGCCAAAGTGAAAAAACAAGTGAGACTTAAATGAGGTAAAAATCTGTCACTCAAGAATTGATTTTTTTTTTCTGAAACTGGAATCTATGCATTGCAATGGCTCCCTAGTTGATTCCAAAAATGGCAACCAGTTTTAATGAACAATGCTTGTACATACAGCACAGCTAAAATCATGCAAATCTACTAGAGCACGACATAAGCCTGGATCAATATTCAATTAAAAATACATATTTTTCAGATCAGAAAATCTATATTTTTTGAAGCAACTTTAGATAGGCTACACTAATATTCACAGCATTATTCTGCTTTTTTATGTTAAACATGTATTAGCGTCTTCTTTAAAGTACAGTGTAAGCTAGTCAGTTTTGTTTTCTCAAAAAAACATACTCTTCACTTCTATCTAAAAGACCAGGTGTGAAATAACCTCAGATTGTCCAGACTTTAACAGATCCTCTGTTCTGAAGACTCAGACTGTCTAAGCGTACAAAAGCCAAAAGTGAGTTACAAGCTGCAAAGAAAGAAAAGAAAAAGTTCAGATTTGTTTCACAGTCAAAATCACACCTATTAAATCATGATGACATTTCTTGTTTTGAGTTGTGCCCATTCAGTTGCGTCATGCTAGTCACTGTGTTCCTCGTATTGCTTTTCAGGGAGGTCATCTGGATGGCAGAAGAGTTGCGCAAGTAGCTGGCAGATCTTTCTTGCTGAGCTTTCCTCCTGCAGCAAAGCTGGTTGTTGAAATGTCTCCTAAAACTCTCACTGAGAAAATAGAGTGCAAATGGGTTGACACAAGAGTTGCAGAAGCTTAGCACTCGGGCCACTAAGGTAACAACCATATGTCCTGTCGATGGATCGATCTCATTGTAATTAAAAGATCGGTACATGTACAGCACATGGTTAGGAAACCAGCAGATAGCGAAGAAGCCAACAAAAACTAAAACAATTTTTGCCAGACGTTTCCGAGTTTCCATCTAAAAAGATGAAGAGAACCCAAATGAACAACAATGAACAGAACTACTCTACATAACAGACAATTAAAACATGTAGCATTTTGCTTAGCTTTAACAACTGTCATAAGTAAAGCCAGTAAAAATGTTTCCTTCAGGGGCTGAATTACTTTTTCTCTCTCATTTACTCTCCCACTTTCAGTTTACTTTCCGTGAAAGATCCTAGCTGTTTGCAGTTACAGAAGGTTGCACTTTCTATAAGACATACGCAGCAAGAGTGATTCATGACCCAAGAAAACGTTGGCCTTTAGCCTGAAAGCAGGCACCAAAGGATGCCATGAAACATAACCTTTTCTGATGAGATTTCAGTGCTTGGCTTGAAACTTAGCTTTAGTTAGAAAGCTATTTAGAAACCATTGGCTGTGAAATATAGAGATGATGTGAGTGAAATGTGGAGGCACTGCTAGGGTGTTAGCTATACAATGATACTTAGATCCCATTCTTTTGCCTCAAATGCCTCAGCTTGCACCTCTCTCCCAGACAAACCACCAAAACTGCATCGCACAGTCTGAAGCATCTTAAGTCCAGGGTAAGGTGAAAGGTTCAGTTCATCTTCAATAATGACATGAAAGAAATGTATCTTAATTGCAATGCTAACATGTAATTGGATTACAATGTAGATATTGAGAGTGGCTGAAAACTTGACAGGAAATGAGCCTACACAGTGGTTCCAAACTGAGAGAGGGAGAGAAACTGTCCAGGCAGAAAGCACCAAAGGGAGGCAGAAATTTTCTACATATTCCTCCCAAAAGATTTAATATGTATGTCAGGTACCAAAGTTTTGCAAGGACAGGAAGGTTTTCTGGCTTTGCTGAATTTTCTGAAAACAAGCAAGTGAATTTATTCTAACAGGGTTTCAAAATATATAAAAAATCTGTAAGTGGTTTTCTTGGCTCCATCTAAACCATAGGCAACGGGGAATGCACAAAAAAATGGGAAAAACTTTAACATTCCAATGTGGTAGGATTTGCACTCAAACAGATTGCAAAGGCAGACTAAAAGGTGCAGAGGTATAGCATGATTGTTACACTTTTGTGCTATGGCCTAAAGAAATGTGAGTTGGTAGCAATAGTCTGAATTTAATTCCTCTTGCTGGGAGATATGCAAGAATGTTCTATCCTTCTGAGTCTCATAGATTAGCAAAAAGAAAGAAAAAACTAAATAGAATTTTAAAATATGTTCTTACTTTGGAAATACATGTGGTTTCAGAAATGTAATATAAATTAAATATTGTTTCCATCCTGAGGGTTCAGCCAAAAGGCTCTCTATATTTAACAGGAAAATAAAATAATACATGGAGTGCTAATATATATGCATTTTTGACAAGAAACAGGCTAGAGTAGAAATGAAATACTGAGCAAAAAGGACATGAGGGAATATGGTCTTACTTTTTAAAAGACTATGTACATGCTATATATGCAAGGAGATTTCAGTGAGGGGAAAGGTATTTTCTAAGATATTGGCAGAGAAAATACTTCCAAATGTCTTTAATGGGAATAAGTATTTTTCTCTATCAATACTAACACTTTTGTAAAGTGGTTGAGGCACTTTGACCACAAAAGCTGTTGTTCATATGTATAAATGTTCCTGCTAATGAACAACCTGTTGCTGTCTTATTGCTTCCTGTGCATTACAGGGAAGCTGGCTTTGTCCAGCATTTAAAAATGCTTTGTCACAAAGGTATACAGAATTTGTATCAAAAGTTTTATCGCATATATACTAGAAAGGATATTAGGAAAGTGTGAGTTCTGGATTGTATACAAGAAAGATCTACTGAGAAAGCAAAAAAAGATTCAGATCATGCCCTGTGTTCATATTTTCAGCACTCTTTTGTCTGAGAAGAAACTTAGATCCCCTAAGAAAAATTTTCCCTGCCTATGTCAGTTTTTTGATTTCCAAGCACAAATTAAATGGTGGATTCTAAAAAAGTTCATGCAAGATTTCTTCCCAAAACGGATGCCTGTAGAGGTAGGTGAAGCCACTAGCACTAACTACAAACACACTGCTCCTCAGTAAGAACACAAGTGAAGATTACATTAACAACACATACAAACACATATACCAATCCCATTTCTTGTTAGGAATATGCATTGATAGCATTGTTTTGTTTTTTTTTTTTTCTCCTTGCTCATATTTATTTACATACTGGGCTTAATACTGAGTAATTATGGAAACAAGGAGATTTTTCAGATAACCCTCAGTTTAGTTCATGCATGTAGAAACTGAACGAATCCTCTATGAAATCTAACAATTTGGATGATATAGTTCCTGTACTTTCATTTATAAGTGTATAGAGCACACAAATGTTTTACCAGGATGTAAAGAGCAAATTGCTTACCTGTCTTTTGGAATGCTCACTGTATTCTCCAGGGATGTTGTGAGCACTTTTTATTAAACTCTTTGCAATATGATAATAGTAGATACTAATAATGGCAAGAGGTATGAGGAAATACACAAGGAAAATCAGCACAGAATGAATCTTTGGGTGCATATCATCCGTCATGGGGTATGGTATACATGCGGTGAAAGTGTCGTTATCTGTGTCATTGATGTGGGCCAGTTCAGAGAACACTGCTTCAGGAACTGCTAGGAGCATGGAGATTACCCAGATGGCAATGGCTTTAACACAGGTCCATAGCACTGCACTGGAGGCCTGGATGTCCATGGGATTCACAATCGCTTTGTACCTGAAATCAATCAAAATGCAGATGCAGATTAAAAGGTATCTTTTCAAATTCAACATGTGATGCTTAAGGCCACTTCATATTTTTGATTAAAGTAAATTAATTAAAGTCATATTTTGTTCTTGTTTGAAATGTCAAGGGGTTTGTAATCTTTCTTAAACTTTCATTCTCTAAATGTGTGGCTTCATCTGTACATACACCCACCGGAGGTGGCAAAAGGAGCCCTGGATACAACCTGTGGCTGTCGGTGCCCATTCTGTGCCAGCCGGTGAGAGTGCAGAAGCAGCCATGACTCCACCCTCCCTTCCTCCAAATCCCCACAGCAAACCCCCAAATGCACATCCTACCTCCACACTTCCACCTCACTCCCATACCAGCACATGCACACTAGGGTGTGCTTCCTGCCTCAGCTCCCACAGCCTAGGACTCCCCACTGCTCACCTCCCATATCAGACTCCACCAGCCCCCACTCGTAGCACAATGATCAGCTTTAACCACCTCTTGCCAGAGCAGCACCAACCGCTGCTGTGGTGGCTCTGGCCTTTCTACCCCAGCACTTTTTTGCACATGGATATACTATCCTGACTGTAATGCCTGGAATATAAACATATTCATAAAGTCAGGCAGGAATGACTCCTAACGGCCTGGGCAGAATTATTAAACTATGGAAGAACAAAAAAATTTCCACATAAGCAATTGGAGGGTGCTGCTCTACCGCGTTTTGGGAAACTGTCTCATAGTATATGATTGTATATAAACCTTTGCAGACTGATAATTTCATAACCATTACAATGAAACAGGAAGTATTGCAGAGAATGGAAACATCACACTACAGCAAAGTAAAATAAATGAATAGAAGTGGACTCTGGTCAGGAATTCTTTTATTAAAAAAAAAATGTTACAGAACATGATACAAAGTTAAACTTTGGGCAAGAAAAAGTCAGGCTTAGAAGGCCAAGTATACTTTAAGAAAAAGACTTCAAGGATACCTTAATGATTGATTTAGATTTTTAATTTATTTTGAAAACATTTTTCAAAATCTAAGTAAATAATGTTTTAATGTTTTTATTAAAATCTGAACATTAAACAAAACATTTCCATTTGTCTAAGATATAGTAATTTGGGCAGTTGTTTTATTTGATGGGGTTTTTTTTGTTTTGCTTCATCACAGTTTTTTGTTTCTAATTTTGATTTGATTTGGAATGGGTGAAGGTGAGTTTTTTTAACTGCAAAAGTTTTGAGAAATGGAAAAAATATTTTTCTTTAACATCTAAAGAAAAGTTTAACAGTTAGAAGGGAGTCAGGAGAGATTCATACTCCAGGTATATAACTTTATTCATGTTAAGGTCTTCCAAGTCAGTGGAGACGTATTTTCAAAGCTTGAATCTGGTTTTAAGGCATTAAATCACCCTCTGAGGTGCTTATTCTTCCCTGTTAGCTATACAATGAGCTTAGAGTGACAAGAACTGTAACTTAGGTGTTGCTACTTGGCGATAAAAATCCTTATCCATGCATGTAGATACACATATATGCATATGCAAATATAAATATGTGTGAGTATGAACAGGTGTCTAAATAAATACCCAAGGTTACTTTATGGTTAAATATAACATAGTTGCAGAAGGGAATGCTTAGAAATGGAGTTGTGATCCCAGATACTCTTTATGGCTGATTTGCAGGTCCTTACAGGAACATCATAACCCCTCAAAACCTTGAGCAGGTGTTTGAGGAACTGTGGATAAAAGCTATATCCCCATGTAGCAAGTTGTGAGTTTTCTGGAAACCAACAGTGGAAATGTTTATGCCATGAAAATGTCTGGAGCAGAGCACTATCTTAGTATGCTAGCAAATCTTTTCTTCAAAAAGTATTTGAGTCAAAATATGCCTTGGACTCCTCTTTCTCAGGACTATGATAAATTGTCTTACTACTAAATAATTAAAAAGAATGATTGTTTTTGTTCATAACCTCACTGAATTCAGAGAGAGGATTTTTCCTTTGTTTTGATCCTTATTATGGAGTAGAAAATAAAACTTAGTAAATTCTCTCTATTAATTTATATTTACCATTTCTTCTAACGCACAATAAGAAACTCCCTGGACACCAAGGTGTAAAGAAATCCTTCATACTGCCATAGGGAGAATAGAAACTTCTGCATGAAGGATGAATTCTCCCCAGCAGAAACTGTGACCTTATTATTCAATAATTTGCTTCCTATTGCTGTCTGCCTTAATTTCATTACATAAAGACAGACCTTCTCTTTCATTTCATTCAACTGAGGTGATGTCAAGTCCTTAAATCTGCTCATTTTTTAAACTTTACACTGCTGGGGAACAGCTGGTTTTGGGACTTCGGGGAGGGGGGAAGGATGTTGGATAAAAATGATGTTTCATTCTACAGGGGATTTTTTCTCTCTCTTTTCCCATTACAATGATTTTGACCTCAATCCTTCCCCCAAGACAGTGACCATGTACAACTAATTGTTTTAGCAGCATTTCGTCTGGTTGACATCTAAACGGGGCAACTTTTTGAAAGGCTTTACATTAGGAAAAGATGTGGCATATTTGTGCCTTGGCATATATTGCTGTTCCAACAAATATCAGTCCTTCCCCTGAGCTATGACTGACTCCAGATTGGAAGGCATTGGAGCAGAGTGCCCTTTTTCACAAAAACAGCTGGGTTCAACCCAATAAAATTCTCAGTTTAGTCCTATCAATATTCTACTTTCTACTTCAGCTGTCTACAAGACAGCACTCTTCCTCCTAGGACTCAGCCCTGCACAGTACTCAGTGTCAACAGGAAGGAAAAGGCACTAAGTTCTTTACAAAATCTGTCATCTTGCTTACATCTCTGAAAAGACATAGAGTACAAAGAGACAAGTTACAGATAAAATCAAATGTGTTATTAGAAGTGTTCCCAAAATGAAAACCCAGCCTCTTCCTTTGTAAAAAAAAAGTGTAAGGTAAAAGCATACCACCAATCATTCATGTTACAAAGTGCGTATTTTCTACCAATAAAACAACACTGCTAAATCAGGGTAAGGGTGCAAATTATTTAGTCTAATTAGTAAGCAAAATCCATCTTTTCCTTTATTTCACTGATGAAAAAAAAATTATAGGTTGCCATGAAGATCAGGAAATAATTATAAATATGCATTTGGTTTTAATTAAAAGCCTTCATGTAAATTCTGTCTTTCTACATCCTCTATTATTACCACTGCTGACAAAGGCATCCCAGCTCAGGAAATACTTCTATAATAAGTTTCCTTTCTTTGGAGCTGTGGTTTCTGCCAACAGACCCAAGCACTAACTTGCCCATTCTGCAGATACTGGTTTTGTTTGTATAGTGTATTTTCATTATACAGCGATCTCCTTCCTTCCACACAGTTCCCAAGAAATGATGAAAGAATAACCTCTTCCTCCAGAGCTATAGCATGTTACCTTCTAAATTCCAGTACAGCTTACCTACTCCTCCCCATCTTTGTTTTCAAAGGCCTTCACAAAGCTATTTCTCAGCTTCCACTTAGTATGGGAAGCTCAGTCCTTGCTGAGTCCCAATACTATTCCCCTCCCACACACTCCACAAGAAACTGCCTCATGTTTTGTACTAACTAGTCACCCATTGCAGCTCTATCTCTTTTTTCTAGAGTATTCAGTTGTGATGCCCTTAAAAAACAAATTAAAAAGTAAAACCAAAACAACTAGACAATACTTCGGCAGCCACTGGACTATGATTACAGCCTACCATTCTAATTGCCTCAATATTTCCTTGGCCTTTCATTCCTGCATCTTGTGTTGTCCCTACTTCAAAACCCTTCAGGTCAGGGATTTTCTTCTTGTTCCTGTTCATATAGCATCTACCACAAATAAGACCCTTATTTATCACCCAGTTTCCCACATGCCATCCCAACGCAGACAAATAAATACAATAATGAAGTGTCATAAACCAAGCAGAGACCTAATTCAGGCAAGGCAGATCCATACTACTTTGATTTAATTTGCATTTCAACCCTGGGTCTGATATAATTTTCTTTATTAGTATTGCATTTCCTGCAAACTAAACCCATTTATCAAAACCATTTCTGTGTTAGCATTCTATTGTGTCATTGCATCAAGATTTCAAACACAAAAAGACAGCATTTAGCCTAACAATACAAACTGATATAAATATATCTGCATAGGAAACATCAATATTTGTTAAAAATAATATCATGTCCAGTTGTAGTCCACTCCACTGAAGTAGAATGAAATTTTGGATGTTGCCAAATCCCTTTTCCTTGTTTAGACAATTCAATTGTCTCAATTGTCTCAACTCCAGTTGCATCATTAAGAGGAGAACAACTTATCTAGCTGAAAACAATGTGGAATCATCTAATGTCCAGTGTGTGGGAATGTCTTCCACAACACACAAAAAGTCTGAGATTCACATTTATTCAGTTTTATTCTTTTAAATTCTTGTAATTAAAAGTAAATTTCTTAACGTTTTTTATAGTTAGTCCTAATATTTTTGTTCTGTACATATCTATTAAGTGCAGAAAATTGCATTCACCAGGAATGAGCATCTCTAAGGTCTGATAGCTGAATATAATGAATAGTGCTTGAAAGGAAGACTAGCAGACCATGTGTAATCATAATTAAAATGAATGTAAATGGCATATGTTCTGTGTTTCTTAAGGGGAAAGTCCTAAGATTTTCCTAAGTGGAAAATTTTTTTCCCTCTACAGAAATATGCACCATTGAGAAAAAGCTATCAATAATGCTTCAACAAAGTATGATTGAGACTTTTTGGTGATGATTTCTCCACCCCAAAAGGAATCAAAACCTAAGTTTCCCAGGCTGGTGTTTTTTTCCACATGAAATATATAACCTGTCCTGTCAATCCAGGGTTTCAGAGGATGCATTTTCTCTTTCCTTTTCATTTTTATTTCTCTTGAAATTGCTTTCATTTTCTATTCACTTCACATTAGCTAAATATATTTCTTACAAGCTAGTACAAACCTTGCGATGCTAGCTCACTGCTTGCAATCTGGCTTTTTAGTCCTACTTGTCTAAGCCCATTTGTTTATAACTTCATTAGTTAAAAGTAGCATTAGTAATTTGTTCAGTTCTCCTGAGAGTAGTAACAGTAAATTTTTTCACTGGCTATTATTCAGAAGAGTTCATATATGACAGTATTCCCAGTAGATTTAGATTTAAGTTTGACAATGCCAAGTTGCTGATGTACATATTTTTACATATCCACCATATGCTTACTGCAGGACTCCAAGCAATGATATCCACACATACTTGAATGAAGATCTCATAAAATCATCACTGCTGGAGCAGAAGGTCAATAAAAATATCTCTTACAGAAACTGAAATGCCTGGAAGCCGAAATCCAAAGTGTAAAATATGTTCAGTGCCAGTTTATCCTCATAAAATTTTTGCCGTTACAAAATCTTTCCTCCCATTTCCTTGATGAATTCAGTATTAGCCCATGTCATGGCAGATAACATAACTATTGAAGAGAACATTATATGGTCGGATGATTTTCAGAAATGTTACAAGCCAGGAAGAATTAAATAACCAAATCTCTATTAATGTATCTGGAACAGACTTAGATTTTGCCGTTTGAGAATCTAGACCCCAAACCTCTAATTTCCAAATTCAGAAAGTTTCAACTTCATTTAAGTGCTCCAGTATCATAATTTGGAAGGCTCCACTCAGTCACTTTTAAACTTGTTTCCACTTTAAATTAATTGGCAACTTCTGTTGTAATTTTGCATTTAAATCAATGTAGATGGAAAACAAGCATACAAAATAGGAAAACAAAAATAGGAACATCAAAAAATCACAGAGAAAAAGTTAATATAACAATACTTAAAACAAGCAAACTTGGAGCCAAAGCACAAACACGACACTGTTAAAAAAAAAATACTATGAAAATTAGTTGGAAAAAATGAAACAGTATGTGGGATAGTCATGTGAAGGACAAAAAAGAGTCATACAAGATAGAATAATAACATATCAGAACAATCCATTTCTTTCATACTCATACACACATCACAATTTTATTTGTACATATGCTCATACAAAGCTGGAAAATCACAATTAAATCTACATGCTGCAGAACTAATTACGCTAAGGTTTGTATGGATTGTTTGTCTCTTGGTTATTTACTCGGACATCTGACAAGTTGTTCCAAGTTAATTCCAAAACACACTTCTCTTCAAGGGCACCAAAGCTG
This sequence comes from Eurypyga helias, assembly GCF_000690775.1. NCBI lineage: Eukaryota > Metazoa > Chordata > Aves > Eurypygiformes > Eurypygidae > Eurypyga > Eurypyga helias. Next base: position 17,490 of record NW_010269679.1, read on the forward strand.
GTTTCCTCTTACCTTCCACAAATTTCATGTCTTGCTACTTGTAGTTACACTGTCAAATTGGGCTAAATCTGAGCATTGATTTAGGAGTTATTAGTGAAGGTACACAGGGATTGTAACTGCATATGTCTTGTTTCATTAGTACATATAAAACAACCAAAAAGAATTTATCACTAGGAATATATAATCTGGAATAATGGTTCTGTAGCAAAACCTATATGAGAAATACATCAGTTCTTCTATAATTAAACCATTTAAAAATCACAATTCAATGAAGTTGTCCCTTTTGGGAAGGATATTCGAGAGATCTATCAACCTGCATACATATAAAAGATATTTATTATTTATTCTCTGACTAATTTATCATCACAGAAAGCATGTGAAATCTTTTTCCCAGGGGGAGTGCATTGGTAGATCATATTTGATCTTCAGCATTGTTTCTGAAAACCTGCTGAAGGCAGACTTGAGCATTCCAACAGTCCAATTTGGATAAACCCATTGCAGTGTAATATATAAGGGAATTGTGTACCGTGTTATGGGGAGAGACAAACAAAATAAAGGTATGAAGATTTACATTATGGCCCTTGGTGAATTATAGGTGATTTTCAGGATGTCATTTAATACTACATTCCTTGTCAAGGCTCTTTAGTCCCTGGATGGCAACTTCTAGAGCTCAAAAGGAAATCATGTCCAGTTCCCATCTTCACCTGCTCTGGTGCATGTAATAAGAAATGAAGATTTTAGAGATCTCCAATCACTATATTTCAGCCTGAATCAGCACCTGACATAACAAAAGAAGAAACTTCAAATAAATTTTGAAGAAAAGTAAAAATAAGTTTTCATTAAGAGTGATTTTCCTAATGACAAATCCTAAAGTAGTTACTAGGGCACAATTTCACACTTCTGAATGTCTTCAAAACATTTTCTGAGTCCCTTAGATGTAGGAGACAGGCATGCAAGATTGTTTTGTCATCAGTTGTAGTCAGAAGTGATCACGTAGGTACTAAACTTGCACAAAATACTTTTGAGTGTCTTTACACTTTTAAAAATACAGATTGCAATCTTCCAAAATTAAAGCAAATAAAGAAAGAAATAAAACAAACAAACAAAAGTATCAAATAGTTTAGCTATTCAAACCTATAGGATAAATTTTAAGCATTTCAGTCAGGCACTGTATTTAGTTATTTAAGTATAAATTTAAATTGTCAAACTCCTTTGTTATTAAGATATAGGAAAGGAGTCATGGCACTAATGAAAAATAACTTTGTTACCTGGTTAATCAAGTATGTGTCTCATCAAAGGTGTCTTTCTGTCACACTTTGTAGGAAGAATACAAAGATGCTATTTCAATTGCAGTAGGGCCAGTTGCTCCACTGTTCAGCTTCACTGTCTTCATTAGACTGCAGAAGGACTGTATTTGAGCTAGCACATCTAAACCCTTCATTAGAAAGAAAATTAAATCTAGAAAAAGTAGCAGAATTAAATTTAATCCTATTTTTACAGGTCACATAAAAAAATGAGGCATAAATGACAGCTAAAGAGAAAAGGAAAGACTCTGGGACAAATCTAAAGCTGTGTAAGGAGTGGCCATTTATTCCTTCAAGGTCTACTCACCCTGGGTCTCTTGGCACTTTTGGATACAATTGCTTTTCATCAGCATACACAATAATGCAGTGATGGCCAGAGGTGCACACTCTAATGTTCATTCTCAATCCACTGCCCTCTGAACTTCTCCACACCAAAGTTTATGCGTCATCCAGCCCTCTATCTCCGAAATGCATCTTGGACACATCTTTCCATACTCGTGCTCATATCCTAGAGTCCTTCCCAGGCACAAAACAGCCCTGAGAAGAGGGTGAAGAGCCTCATGGGCCCAGTTTGCACTCCAGGCTAACTGCATAGCCCACTGTGGGCATAAACTGGAAAAACACTCCCTGAAGCAGTGAGCAAGTCCATGGGGTGGTTCAAGTCAGGCATAGTTCAAGCCAGGTTCATCCCTGTCTTCTGTCTTTTTTGCAGTGAGGAGATGCTGGCACACCTTTTGTTCATGTGTCCCACGCTGCAGTCCCTCTGGCTACCTTTCTCCTTTCACCTCTTTATTTTTACCCTCCTTATGCAGGGCCATACCGAGTCCTGGGACTTTCTCATCCACATCCATTAGCCCTGGCTAAAACTGCAGTACATGGTTCCCAAAGAAGCAAGCTAGACAGGGGACCCACTTGTATTCCCTTGTCCATCCATACCTCTAGGAAGTGTACCCCTGGCCATCACACACTAGCACTGTGGGCACTTTCAGGGTGTGCTGAGTGCTATTGGAGATCTTCCCTATGGTGCCTTTGGTTCCCCTTTTGGTTTTGGTAAATTTTTGTCTCTTCCTTTTTTCCATTTGTCATCCACTGTAATTATTAGATTTTCTTTTCCTGTAAGCCACACACCGTTTTTCCTCTCGGTTCTTATTTATTTTTTTTAAACCAGAGAATATTAAGATTTCTGGAGGTGATCTGGTTTCTCTGCAATGGAGGAAAATCAATAGGAGCAGTGGCCATGAGGGGCACAGGTGCTATCCCTGCATATATTCCTCGTGGCAGTGAAGGGGGACAGCTAGCTCAGTAGCACCGCTCCTGTGCTGCCTTCTGCACCCCAGAGGAGAGGGAGACTGCACCCTCCCCCAATGCCAAAACACTGCACCACCAGTGCCACCACTGCATTGTCTCTGCTGCCACCATCCCCACCGCTGATGATCCCCCACTCCCCTTTGCCCCAAAATGTGTGAGGCTGTAGCAGCACACCACCACCCACACCTGGCAGCCAGACCCACAGGAGCACAAGGGTGGGAAGGGCTGTTCGATGGGACCAGCTGCTATTCCTGGGATGGGCAAGCTTGGGCAGATCTGCTGTGTGCTGCCAGTTTCAATCCACAGATGCACTCTAGGGAAGTCTGGGAAGCACTGTTAGAAAGTATGTATCATGTTTGTACACAAAACCAAAACCCAGATAATCTCAGTACTAATGAATCTTCCAGATAGAAGGTGCACATTTGTCACGCTGAAAGCACTACTGATGCTGAGAGGGACTTCTGTGACAAAAAGCCATGTGAAACAAAGCAACTTTAGGAAAGATATATATGCAATGAATACTAATTTTTCTACCTTATAGCTTCAGCTTGTAAGTAACAATCATTCAGAGTTTATTGCTTTTGTAGCCACTATTGTTAAATGTATCATATACATGTAATTTGCCATGCAGAATTTCCACATAAACAATAAGTGCTAATTACACTGTGGAAACCAATACAACCTCCCTTATCCTAATTCATGCAGGCACACTGTAAAGAACTCTAAATATTTATAAATCTGTTCCTTAGTGTACTCTACATCTGAAGTTCTATACAGTCCTGGGGTAATAGGAAGTAAAAAAACAGGAAAGGCTTTAATGGTCACATATTAAAATATACTTTGAGCATTACCCATGAAAGAGGGATTGCTGAGAAAACATTGTATACCAAACCAAACATGTACTGGATTATAATGGAGCTTTTTTAGCAATATCAATGCTTCCAAATTGCTAACATCTTATGTTAGATTTGCTTTTCTGGAGATAATTCTGCCCCCAGCCAGGCCTTGCCTCCTCATCACCTCTCAGGTGCAAGATGCTGCTACCACTTCTGATCTGCCAATGTAATTAATAGACATAGAGCTTCCCCATAACTGAGTCTAGTCAAGATGACATATGTTAGGATCTGGCTACAAATTAGTGTGGCAGAAACTTCTCCACACCAGTGCCTCCCCTTTAGTTTAACACAAGTGTCACACAAAAAAGTAGACCTCAGTCCAACCTAAACTGCACTGAGGGTCAAGCCAGCTTCACTGAGAGATGACTTGGGACCCTAGGAGATAAGACACTGGTATCTGAAGTCAGTGGCTTTCCTTCTGACTAAAAAAGAAACGGTTCTTGTTCACTAAATGAAAATATAATTACAGAGGGTAAAGAAACAGAGTTGTTAAATTCCTAGACTAACCATTTATGGCATTTGTACATACTGTGGACTCCAAAATGCTGGAGGAACATATTTATTACAAGCTTATATGGTCACAGCACACCATCTGTAGCTATTTTCTATGATGTATAATTCTAAATGCATTCAGTGTAAATATCCAGCATTATTACTTCTTGAATCTTTGCTGATATTAAAAGGATATAAAATTATATGGAAAGAGCAAACTACAAATGCTCCAAAGCTATATAAAAAATAAAGAATTAATTAATCCTTAAGCTTTAAACCATCAGCATTCCCTCACATTGTATTTCACTAGAGATACAATCTCCTCTGCAAATAACTTTTCCTCTTTCAAATAAGATACCACAATTATACTTTAAACAGTGAAAATTGAGCAGAAAGAAAACTGCAAGGTTTGCTTGGCTCTCCAAGTACAGCTTTTGACATACACTTTAACTGAGGTAATCAGGGAGTTACAGGTGATCACTTTTAATCAGAGTTCACTTTAAAGTATGTTTTTCAAGCTCTTCAAAAATATAAATCATTTTCATATCTTACAAAGTCTTCACACACAAATATTTTAGATCTTGATTCCAACACCACTGAAATTGATGGCCAGGTAAGACTAGTTTCAGGTGGAAACAAATGATTTACTGAACTGGCTAAAAAAAAAAAAAAAAAGAGAGAGAAATAAATTACAGTTATACTCTATTAAAAAAGGGTTAAAAGTTTTAAAGAAATGTTATAGTAGATGTGAAGATACATTACTAAACTCAAGCCTTTAAATAATGTAATATAATGCATTTGCTTGGCTTAAAAGCCAGCAAAAGAAAATGGAGTATTTCCTATGGAGGAGGAGTTCAGCATTTTCATTTCTGGCTGAAAAAAAACCCCAAGTGGTTAGATAAGGGAAGAAAGATAATTTCATTTAATTTAAGGTTGCCAATTAAGTCATTCAGAGTCTGAAGCACAGTTCAACAGCATCCCAATTGCTATGAATCCCTTAAGTATCACTTTATATTAACTGGAAGGAAAAGCCTGGGGTCCAACTCCTTGTTTCTTCCTAATTTGACAAGTACAAGACATGTCAGTGTTACTGTCTATTTTGTTTGGGGGGATTTTCTTTTTTAATTTTCTTTTTCCCTTTCATTTTCTGTAAGTTTAGAACAGACCAAAATGAATAGTTTGAACCAAAAGTTTATGACTGACAATAACAACAGAACAGTTAGATGCCTCAGAATTTCCAGAGGCTGAACTACTTACTCCAGGCAGTCAGCTCTGGTAACCTGCTTTTCCACTAGGATACACACACCCACCGCCTCAGCGGAAAGAAACAAATCCATTAAAAATACCTCTGTGCCTGACTTGGTTTAAGCTGCTCGCTGCCTGCTGACGTATCACTGCGATTTGTAATGGATTACGTTTAGGGTCTAAAACCTTCCCCTAATGAAGAAGAATTCAATACATTGGCTGCTAAAGGACCATTCCAGAGGTGCACAAGAAAGGACTAAGCCCAGCTCTTGCAGGTGGCATCCTGGAAGTTGGGTGCCCAGGCACACCCACCTCCAGAAACCCTTTAAGTTAGTACCAACCAGACTCACCATCACTCAGTGACAGAAGTATGGGCACCTCATGTGTTGGCATGAGGGGATTGCAAACAAGGGGTACCTTATCAGAGGGGTGTTTCCCCTCTCATGCGAGCTCTGGCTAGCCTTAGCCCAACCTGCAGAGAGCTGAGAAGGGGCAGTCCAGCTTTCCTACCTGTCGGCACTGAGGGCAGTGAGGGTGAAGACAGAGACACCAACAGAAGTGAGCTGGATGGCAGGGATGAGTTTGCAGCCCACCTCCCCAAAGAGCCACTCCTCGGAGAAATACCGTGAGGCATCCACAGGCACACAGGTCACCAGCAGCAGCAGATCACCGGCAGCAAGGCTGGAGATGAAGATGTTGGGCACGCTCCTCATAGCGCTGTTGGAGATGAAGATCTTCATGAGGGTGATGTTGCCCAGCAAGCCCACAGTGATGATGAGCAGGTAAAGCGAAGGGATCACGCAGCGGATGGTGAACATAGCTGTGCTCCGTGCCGGGGGCAGCTGGGCTTCGTCTGGCACCAGCCGGGCGCTCCCATTCCCCCCGAGGGCCAATGCTTGGAGCTCGGGTGACAGCTCTGCCTCCATCCCCCAGCTTCGGGCTGACGGAAGGTCTCCGGTGCAAAGTGCAGTGGGAGCCACTGGAAAGCTTCACCTGTCTGCACGTCAACCAACTTTCTCCCCTTTCCCTCCTGCCTTTCTTCCTCTCCCGTTTTCCTTGTCGAGCTTTCTCGCTTCAGAAATGCAGAGGAAGCACTGTCCGCGGCGCAGTGGAGGGGAGGGGGCGGGATAAAAAAAGCCGCGCTGCTCCTTTTCAGCTCTTTGGAAAAGCCCTCTCCCGGGGAGGCAGGAGGGCGAGGTCCTGAACTTGGGGGGCAGCCATCGCCATGG
>NW_010269680.1:0-8685 GCF_000690775.1 Eurypyga helias
CGGCCGCAGGCGGACGGGCAGACGTCCGGGCGAGGGAAAGACCAGAGAGACCCCGGCTGCGTGGCCATGGCCTCGGCCTCCGGAGACACGAGCGCGACGCTGAGGAGATGCCTGGGTGTGCTCAGAGACGCCAGAAACGACAGCGAGCAGTTCGCAGCCCTGCTCCTGGTAAGGGAGCGCTGCGGTGCGGCGCCATCGCCTCAGCCACGGGCAAGGCGAAACCCGCCGTTGGGAGCGTCGGGGCGAGGTTCTGCCGTGCCTCAGCGTCCCCACCGGCCAAGTGGGGGGAGTCTGGCCTCAGCGTGGATGTGCGGGGGGTTAATCAGCGTTTCCGCGGCTCTTGGAAGAGTCCGGCAAAGCTCTGGGGTAGCACGTAGGCCGAGTGCCCCGCTCAGTGGTTACGGATTCACTTTTCCGTACTAACGAAAGTTGTTTATGCTTCTGATTTTCATGTCCGATTATGTGAGTTTAGCAAAGCCCCTTGCCGTGCTTCGCACTCACCCCTGGTTTGCCTTACAGGTGACCAGAGCGGTCAAGGCCGGAGAAGTAGACGCTAAGACCCGTCGCCAGATCTTTGACGCGATTGGATTCACGTTTCCCAATCGTCTGCTCATCTCCAGGAAGCCCCCGGCGGGCTGCCCCGACCACACCTTCCGGGCACTGGGCCTCACTCTGTTGGCATGTTTCTGCACCGATCCGGAGCTAGCTGGTCACTCCCAGATCCTGAACAAAATCCCAACCTTCAATGACATCCTAGTTTCCCCCTGCGATCCAGACAGCACGTCCATGATCGATGACGCGTACCAGTGCCTCAGTGCTGTCCTGGCCACTGCCAGGGGCCCCAGAGAGTTGGTGACCAAAGGGACAGTGTCTGCCCTGTGCCAGGTCTATGTGAATTGCAGTTATGGCTCTGACCGTGCCTTGACGCTGCTCTTGGGGCTTTTGGCCATAGCAGAGGCGAAGTGCTGGCAGAGAGACGCTCCACACCTCCTGGCCGTGCTGAGCAAGCTCTCCGAGGATTTTCTCAAGGCTGAAGACATGACCAAATTTGAGCTGTGTGAGGTTCTGCCTCGCTTCATCCCTCTGTCGCCACCGCTCACGCAGGACTCTCAGGGTTCCGAGTGCCTCCATCGACTCTACGAAGGGCTGGCTAACATCTTGGGCAGTAAACTCAGCCAGTCGCAGCGGGACCCTGCCCTGAAGCTTGCTGCCTGCCTTGTGCAGGCCTGTGGCTCAGAGTGGATCCCAGCAGGGAGTGCTGGAAGCAAGTTCCTGGCCTTGCTGGTGAACTTGGCTTGTGTGGAGGTCCGCCTGACCCTGGAGGAGCCAAATCCCTTTGAACTGGAAGGGAAAAAAGAGGTGGTAACAGCCTGCTATGTTCTTATTGAGTTGGGGATCCAGGAGTGCCTGAGAGAAGAAAAACCGCTGCTAGAAGAGATGCAGAAAATACAGCTCATGAGGATCATGGAGGAAGCTTTTGGAGCTGTAATATTCTACTTGAGACAGGTGATGCAGGGGTTTCAAACAACATGTTTTTTGGGGGTTTCTCTGGAAGGCTTCGATAGCTGTTTGCTAGGATGCCTAGCGGGTGCTCGGCAGCTCACAGCCATAGCTGTGCAGTGCAAAATGTGCATCGTGGCCCACTGTGGTTTTTATACCTGCCGTAGCTCGACAGGACAGCAGCCCTAACATATCGTTTTCCATCTGCTTGCTTCTTCATGCAGGTTAAACAGGAGGAGCTACAAGATCCTTTCATATTTGCTTCTGTTCGGATCCTTGGAGCCTGGATGGCAGAAGAGACATCCTCCCTCAAGCAGGAAATCTGCGAGCTCTTGCCTTTCCTCGTTCATTATGCCAAGAAGCATTTCAAAGAGGGCAGCCCAGCAGCGAGTCTTCCCCAGCCAGAGCTGGTCAGCACTGAGGGCTCTGGCCTCCCCGAGGATGCTCTGAGGTATCTTCTATTTTCCATACTCTCTGCAATACCAATTCTGTGGCTCTTTCCCCCCCCCACAATTGGATGTAAACACAGAGCTTAGCCCCATTGTACCTCATGTTCCCAATTTCTTTCCCCTCCCAGATTTCTGCTGCCTGGGTTTTGCCATTTAACAGCAGAGGATAGGCCCCGGGACATCCTCATCTCAGAAGGGGCACCAGCACTGCTGTGTGAGTACTTCCTGCGTCAGTGGGAGGTGCTGACCTCCGAGCCTGGGTCTCTGCCTCCACTGACAAGCACCGAAATGAGTCTACAGACTGCCTGTGGGATTTTCCTTAACCTGGTGGTGACAGCACCAGACCTCATCAGGTAACAGAGCTGCAGGAGCTTGCTTTAAGGTTGTCAGTGGGAAAAAAAGTGGGCACATCATGAAATGAGCTTGCAGGATCTTTTAAGACACTATACTCAAAAAAGAGATGTCCCTTTTTCAACACCCATTCTGCTACTTTTTTGGTGCTGCATTTAACCTTGACATTTTCAGGTGCTTCTGGCTCTGTTCAGGAAACGTGTCTTAGGGTTTGCTTTCTCTCTAGGCAAGACAAAACCTTTTCCTCCTTGATGGACATGTTGCTGAAGTCTCTTCCGCTTCTGCTGCCCCAAAAAGATCACCTGGCCCTAGCAGCGAACATTGCCACCCTGGGCCTGATGATGGCCAGGATCCTTGCAAGTTCGGCAGGTAAGAGTTCCCGTTGGCAAAGCTGCATGTTGTTCTGCACAGGCAGAACAACTGGTTCTGGCTGGTTGGGCTGGAGAAAGCAAATGCAAGGAAAACAGGTCCAGTTTCTGTCATTGGAAAAGTGACAAAACAAACCTAGAGGAGCAGGGGATGTGTAGAAGATTCAGCAGGCCAGTGTGCTGGGATTAAGAGGTGTCTGGGGCAGGAGGGTGGTATTCTGCTCTCCCTGAGGGCCCTGCTGCAGACAGACTCTCCAACGGGTCCCTCCTTTGGCTGAGCAAGCTCTCCATCGAGTCATTCATTTCTTTTCCAGTTCTCCAGGGGACCCAGTCTGCTCGGGAGTTTTTCGGAGCTGCCATTCGCTTCCTGTCACAGGCTCACACTGCCCAAGCAGACCCCGGTAGCCACTGCTTGGCCGTGACCGTGTCTCCTGCCTACACGAGTGCCTGGGCTGACGTCCGTGAGCTCTGGTTCCTCGGGATGCAGGCCTTCGCCGGCTGCGTGCCGCTTTTCCCCTGGCTCCCGCAAGCTGTTCTCCAGGCGCGGTGGCTGGAAGACCTCTCGGAGTTACTCACCCGCGTTGCTCCAGCCTCAGTGGATTTTGAACTCGTCGCTGCTTTCCAGGGTGTGTTGGTAGAGCTGGCCAGAGCCAGCAAGCTGTGCAGGGACGTGATCCGGTCGCACCGCGGCGGGGAGTGGGCCAACCTTTACGGAATGGCAGCTTTGGAACAGTGTCTGTCTGAGCAGTGAAGAGCCAGCAGCATCCTGTGCGGGAAGTGAAGCCACACACCCGCCCAAGGTCTGTTCAACATTTCTCACACACCCTTTGCTGCCAGGAGGGGGTCAAAAAACGTTGAAATGACCAAACTTCCTAAAACTGGAGCGGTGCAGCAGAGCTCAGTGGGATTTGTACTGTCCACAGCCTGATACGCAGAACTGTTGCTGCCTCAGAACGTTTCAACACGCACCTGCTTGACTTTTTGTCAGTATTTCTTTCTAAACCCAGCCTGTTGTGTTATTAAAGACATTTTCTGTTGCTTTGTTTTTCCAACCTCTGTGGTGTTGGGATTCATTTCTGCCCAGGGCCTGGAGAGGTGCCTGCTTCTCCCTGACACACTCTCCCAGTTTTATCCCAGCGAGCCCTTCAAGATGTCATCTTATCTTACGTTGGCAGCCTGCACGTGGCAGTGAAGTAACTTGGTGCTACACGTAGGAGCCTGCAAAAGGCGGGAACAGGAAAAGCTTCACTAGTTACCGGTAGCAGTAACTCTGCAACTGGGCCCCGACCTGTTCCCTACTGGTGTGAAGATGCACAAAGGCCCTTTTGCCCTGCAGTGGGACAACCCTCCCTGCTCCTATCCATGACTGGAACCGTCATCCCAAATTCACGCCTAGAAAACCCTCACCGCACCCCTTGGCTGCACTCGAGCCCCATAAAACACCCGCACAAGGCACGGCCGCGGGGGCTCCCTTTTGCTCAGGCAGATCCCCCCCCTGCAGGGACGGGATGTGTTGGGGGAGTTCACTCTCGCAAGGCGAGGGGTTCAGCCTGCAGGGGCTTGGGCTCTCTGGAGACCTTCGGGTACGGGTTGTGAAAGCAGAAATGGGTGAAATACCCGGCACTCACTCCCCGCAGACCGAGGGGTAGTTCACTTTGCAGAAGAGAAAGGCTGCACGTACCTGGGAGCAGATCACTCGTGCCACTGGCTTTTGCAGCCTGGGCTGCCAGTTCTGGGGTACCGTCTGAGCCTCAGTATGAAACCCCCTTCGTCGGGGGGTATTTCGGAGCGTGGCCACTGGGTTGGCTCCGGCCGGAGCGAGCTCCCTGCTCGGGCTGCAGCCGGGGAGGCTTTTCCACCAGGTGTCAGTCGAGGAGCTCCTTGGAACCAGCAGCCCCGCTGCGACCGGCTCTCCAGCCAGATCCTGATCCTGGCTGCCCCCGCCCCCCCTCGTGCTGGGGGTGTGTGGAATGGTCTGTCCGAGAGAAAATCAAGCGAGGAGCTCTTAAAAGCAGGGCTGAGTCTGGACGTATTCCTGCTTTATACCATATTTTTACCTCGTTGCTTTACGAAAGCAAAACGCTTTACACAACTGGAGAGGAGGCAGCTACTGCTCGGGAAAAGTATCTTTCTGATCTTTCCAGCTCAGCCCTGAAAAAGTTAATGCAAGTTGGAACAAAGGTAGGTGCTACCAGAAGAAAGCGATGCAAGCCAAACAAGCAAATGAGCCTCCTGGCCTTGGAAAAGAGCATAGCTCTGCTTGAGCGTGGGCTGGGAGAGTCTCCCCGTCCTGCCAAGAACACCTCATCCCTGCACGGTGGGGAAACATCAGTGCGTTGGAAGAGTCAGAAACACACTTCAGATTGTCAGAAAAAAACATCCAAACCCTCAAAAGCTTTTACCTTTGACTATTCCCAGTCCCGTATGCTGTTCTGCCTCTGGTCACAGGGCGTGGGCTTCCCATTAATGAAAGGCTATCGTTAGTGGTAACGAGAGATACGTGCCTGTATCAGCAGGAGGGTGCTCTCCTCTCCCCCGGCGCTGCGCTGGGCTCGCCGTGGTTAGTGGTGCCGGTTTGGCCATCGTTCATCCCCACGGGCAGCAGTAGGAGCTCCCACAACACCTGCCCAGAGATCCAGGCTGGGCCTGCAGGTCCCTGTCCAAGACCAGAGCAGTCCTACGCCGAGAGGCCTTTGTCTCCTGGTATTTAATTCCAAGGCAGGCTACCTGCTTACAGCATAGCCACACTCCCCGGGAGCAAACCGAGGGCCCGGGGAATTCCTCCTTCACCACAGCCCAGGGCAGTGGGTTTTGACCACCCACAGGTGCCTGGGGAGGAGCCACCCACCCCTCGTTCTCACGCTCCTCCATGGGAAGTCCCTTCAGGTGGGAGAAAGCCCATCCATGCCTCGCCAGAGCCGGACCGTCCCACAGACCCTGATGGCTCGTCAAGTCCTTGTTTCTTTGCGTAACACAAAACACACTCCTCTTGGCTGCTCGTGAGCTGACAGAGGACAGGTGAAACCTTGCTCTGGGATGCTGAAAGCCAGAGGAGATGGGTTGTGTACATGCCAGGGCTCCTTGAGCAGTATCACAGCTCTCATGTCCCAGGACACCACTTTCCAAACACATTCTCAGGCAGAGCACCCCGAAAAGGCTGTTTTCCTTCCCCAAGACCACTGGGCTCTGACAACGGGCACGTTCAGGAGGGGAGAGCACAGGACCTGGTGGAGGCCTCACGCCATGCGGGCGTCTCCGCTGGCTCTGCTTGTGCTGGTCTGCAGGCCCCGGCGTGCCCGTGGTGGCCCTGCCCAGCGCAAGGGAACGGGTGCCCCAGCAGCCTGGCCAAGGCTTCAGAGGCTGCGGGGTGACTCCTCGGCCACCCCGAGCTTTGCAGGCCCAACCGCAGGTTCTGCCACCGGCAGCTGGCATCTGCGGGCATCGATCCTGGAGTGCCATGAAGGTGGATGATCATCCTAATGTCCCCTGCCTGCCATAGCGCTTTCAGATCCTGGTACAGAGTGGGATTGCAGCCAGCAACACCCAGAGCAAACGCAGCTTTATGTCCCAGGGCATTTTCAACACCAGGACGAGCTCTCCAGGAACGAGCTTCCCTGTGGCTCGGACAAGACGGATAAAGCCCCAGAGGAGCAGATGCACATGCTGTTTTGCTTTGACAGCTTACGTGTCATAATGCCATTGCAAACCCAACCATGGCACACATTATCGCACTGTGTTTATTCATTTCACCCCAAAATCACTGGCAATAAAATTAAATATTTCATAAGGTTGTTATTTGGCTGCTGTGCTACGGGAACCAAGCGCAGTCCCCTCCCACAAACCTCTTGCTGCAAGCTGTAGCAGGACTGGTGAGGGGACTGCCCTGTTCCCTGCCCATGCCCCGACGGGACCCCTGTCCTCCTCCCCAAAGCCCTGCCTGGCTTTCCAGCCCCATAACAAGGAGCTTCCTTCCCCACCTGGGTTCCTGGGATGTGGAAAATGATAGGATCAGTCTGCATTTCTCTGAAGTGCCGATGGGAGACGGGCTTCTGAGGAAGAGCCATCTTTGGCTGGGGCAGAGAGCTGTGCTCACATACTTGTTTTTCCCTGTCCCAGCCACCCTGCTCAGCAGGGATTTTTGCTGCTGACCCTGAAAGCAGAGGCTGCTGCCTCAAGCCCCTCGCACGCTCCTGGAAGAGTAGACATACACATTGATCTCCCTGGGAAGGAGTACCGGAACCTTTGTTACAAAACCAGTTTTTCAGAGATTTCTGGCTTGGGTGCAACCATAGCAAGTGGTCTCTGGGGTGGAGACGTGGCTCAGACTGATGGTGGATGGTCCCCATAGCTGGGGGCGAGGGGGCAGCTCGTGTTGAGGACCTCGGCACGATCTTGTCTCTCTGTTAACAAACCTGAAGGACGTTTGGCAGAGCAAAACATGAGCATGGGTGGACGTGGACGTGGTCCTTACTGGAGGGATGAAGCACAGAGAGTGGAGAGCTCTGTTTGAGCACCCTGTGTTTAGATGACCCCCAGAGATTGCTCTGGCCATGCTGAACCAGTAGCTGAACTGGGCAGCTGCTGGGACAGTGCGTGTGCAGCACCCGGTGTGACAATCCTCGGCGCTGCCTGGGACCTCGGGACAGCAGGTTAAAGCGAATAACTGTTCATCATCGTCCCTGTGGTGATGACATAACAGCTGCCCCTGCCCATGGGGGGCCCTGGGGGGCCCATGGGAGGCCTGTGGGTTCAGTTTGCCCTTATCCCCAGGCAGGAGAAACTGCTCTTAGTGACGCTACACAGAGGGGATGGGGCAGTGAGGGACTTAGATAGGTCTTGGGCACCTTGCAAGGACGGTTGGGGTACTTGCAGGGCTCTGAGCATGTTGCTGGGCAGGACCCACAGGGAAGGTGCTGCTGGTGATCCCAGCAGAGAGGGTGCTGGAGCTGTGGGGGGCTGCACAAAGGCCAGAGGAGAGGAATGGTCGGAGCACAACTTTGGCACGGACACGCACAGCCCCCAACAGCAGGCACAACCACTCACTCTTTGCTGTGAGATCCCTCGTCCCCTTCCTCGGCACTGCTGAGACCCCCTGGCAGCCCCATGGCCCCACCAGGATCAGGCTGCCCCGGCCCCCTGCCCCAGCCCACCGCAATGCCAGGGGAGCAGCTTCACCTTTTCTTTTTCCTTCCCTTTGTTGCAGGTTTCCTCTGCTCTGTCTCATTTTTGAGTGGAAACACAACTTCGTCCAAGCTGCAGCCAGGGAGCATCCTCTCACTCACCCCGTGGCCAGCTCGCGGCCCTTCCCATCCGGATTTTGCACAGTTTCACCTCTTTCAGACGAATAAAGCCTCGACATTATACGGACAAGATGAGCAAGGGATGTTAAGAATGAACTGGAACATAACTGCAAAATACAGCATGTCCAATCCAATTTTTCCTAGCAAATGAAATGGATCTGGTGGAAAATAAACACGGAACTTTCAGGAGCAGCATCCTTGAACAGCGTTTGAGGGGGATGAAGAGATTTGAATAGATCAGCCCTTTATACCTCTGCACATCTCTCCTCCCTCCCCTAAATGCTGTCTTTAATAGAAATAAATTAGAATAAATGATCAGCCCTTGCCTCCTAAAGACAGGTGGCAGGGTAATATTAAAAGAAATGAATAAAAATTCATTTAATGAGCATTGTTAATTAAACCTGGAAATCAAAGAGGTCTGAGTTGTGGGAATTCAGAGGAAAAAATGAAAATGAAGGGAGTTGTAGCTCGGGGCAGGAAGAGTGGAATTAAATTAACTGCGATGTGGGGCTGTGTTTGCGACTGTCGATCACACGTCGTGGTGTGTTACAGCTGGGGCGAAGGGCTTGTTCCCTGCTCGCCCCCAGATCGCACACTGCCACCCACGGAAACCCCTGCGTGGCACAGGGCAGCCCGCTCCCCGCGGGTGGCACGGTGAGACCGTGGGGACCCCGCGGGGACACGGCCACCCTGGAGCCCGCCGTGCCCGTGGGTTGT